>NC_056737.1:68918028-69036039 GCF_019279795.1 Protopterus annectens | reverse complement strand
ATATATATATATATATATAGATGTGTGTGTGTGTGTGTGTGTGTGAATGACACAATATCTATAAAACCAGCTGTAAATGCTAGGAAATTGAGATAACTTGCCCCCATCTGCTGTATCTACATGTATATAGGTATCTGTATAATTATTTTATTATATTAGTATACCATATTATATTATACTATTTTTAAGAAACTGAAAGTAAGCTTTCAGTGATATACTGTTTGATTGATTTTTTACTTGATGCTTAGCTCTAGTAGTTACACATTAACTGAGCTTAATTGATTAATTGTTTACTAGACTATTCCATGATGCAGTGTATTTAAACAGTGGTTTTTTTGTAAGATTTTTAACGTCCGAAGAAGCGGATTGTGATTCCGCGAAAGCGCTTACGTCCTGTCTTGTTTTATTAATAAACTGCTGGTGATTTTAAGAAATTCATGTACGTGAATACTTTGGATTAATTTCATTGTTTCTGAATATACCTAATTTCTTTGTTGCTAATATACCTTTGAGAACATCTTCAACTGCTTGTTGCTTTTTGGGTTACCTGTTTGAATATATATATATATATATATATATATATATATATATGTGTGTGTGTGTGTGTGTGTGTGTGTGTGTGTGTGTGTGTATATATGTATGTATATATATATATATATATATATATATATATATATATACACACTACCTGAAAGTATAGAAACACCACATTGTAGAAGATCAGTCCATCAAAACGACATTGACGAATCCACTAAATATTGAACACCCAGAACCGCAAAACCTAACCACAGAAGTGAACCATTTGGCCATCATGGGGAACCATGCCCTTTTCCCACTGTAGTGCAGCCACTGAGTAGGAATATTTAGTTGGGGGGTGTAGAAGGCACAGCCCCCCACATCAGTTGGTGTTGGGTGTGAAGCTCCCCACATAGGTGGGTTTTACTTGCTCCATTTTTTTTTCCTGGTAGCCAAGTGGTTCATTTCCTGGGGTTAGGTTTCACAGCTCTGGGTGTTCGATGTTTAGAGCATTCTGCAATGTGGTCTGTATGAATCGGTTTTCGACAATGTGGCATTTTGATGTTGTGAAGTAGACGCATATATGCATGGAAACACAATGTGCCAAATTCCTTGAAAAGAAAAATAAGTGCACCTGTAATTATGCATTAAGGTTTGTATTCTGAAGCAAGCTGACTACCTTACATTGTTGTATCAGACTGCATCTCTCAGTGCATGTATTTCAGATTTGTGTTTGAGACTGAATTCACAGATATATCTAATTCACACTATCCTCGTCCCAATGGACAAGAGACTCCTTCTCTATGTCAGGCAGAGTACCTCAGTAATGATTTTTAAGCGCAACCTGGATAACTGGAAGAGGAACAGAAAATACACACCTCGCATTCCACCTATCTCTCTGCTGGACAGGGACATCGGGTGCTGACGTGGAAAATGGGCTAAATTCTTGGTTAGGCTCCTAAGGGCCTCAGGACCAATAACCTAGTAACTTCCTATGATCCTGTGAAGTGGACAAAACTATTTTTAAAGAGTCTCATGATAAAGAGCTGTAACAAAAGCCACGAATATTTAATTTCAGAGTATAAGAATGCTGCAGTGCATGGGGGGAGTCCTCATGATCTTGGCTGATGATCGGCAGATGTTAGAGTTAAAGATTGTCTTCTCCATCTGTGTTATGTATGCTGAAAACTCAACATAACATAAAGGTAATGGTGGAAAGTAGTCATCCAAGGTAGCAGTACTACAGTGAGAAGAACTGCAGAAGACAGTTTCAAGTCTTTTGGGGATATAAAGTAAATGAAAAATAAAACAAAAGTGATTGTGGTAAGCTATGCATTCATGACTTAGTTCAGCAATACCCATATTTATGTGGACATAAGTGTAAATCTTTAGATTTGTGGGTTAAAAAGAATTCTGTTTTGCCAACTAAGGATATGTAGGAAGTGGCTAAAAAGGATAGTACAAAAAGAGAACCTGGAAGTTCTTGATTATAGACAGTAAGATACAGTGAAGAGGTTTTGATTCCCTTTATTTTGATATATTAGTCAGGCATATTGTGGAGAGACGTTTTTGATGAACAATAAAGGATTGAAGGAAGTTGGGAGGGGAAGAGGCCAAGAGTTAAGTGGAATAAGTTTATTCTTCCCAAAGAACAAGCTGTTTTAGTGTTATCTGATTTGAAGGCATACTTTAGAGCTGTGCAGTTAAGGTTCATATGTATAATGCAAGCAAAAGGTTATAAATCAGAGGAAAGGAATGATTATGAAAAATGGGGTGTAGAAAATGAGACTGGGATTTTTAGATGCAGGCTCTTAAGGAGAACAACAACAATCATGCAGAATATTGTATTTATAAGGTAGGAGAAAGTATTCTGAAAACTAAGCCTATATGGAAATGGAGAAAGGAGATTTTACCAATAGAGATAACTGTGAGTAGGAGTATAGGAAATAGGCAAGAAGGAGCTGGAATTTACTGGAGAAAATTAACAAAATAACCATGGAGGCAAGGGTAAAAATGGGGTGAGGTCAAAAAGAAGTTTGGACTGCAGGTTAAAGACCTGCTACCTTTTTTGGACTGCAGGTTAAAGACCTCCTCCCTTTTCAGTGACTGACAACGGTGTATAGGCAGAAAGAATTGGATAGAGCAATGCCATGTCAAGAACAGAAGCTGCTGTTTTAAAAACGGATAATTAGTAGAACATGAAATATTGCATGATAGCTATAAGAATCAATCAGAAGAGGTTAAAAAAATTAGGAAGAGAGATTTGAAAGTCAATTTACAAAGGAACAGTGGGAGGACATCTATCTGTGTAGACTTCAAGTATGCAACAAATTCCTGAAGGTTTAGGGTCTTTGCATTGAAGTGTTTGCATATATGCATTTCTACAGCAAGCAGACTAAAGAGATTGTTTCCTCAGGTAGATAGCAAATGATGCTGGTGTGAAGAGAAAGAGAGAGTGAAACAAAGAGAGAGAGAATTGGGGACATGATTTTTTGGAAATGTAGCAAGTTGGCAGATTTTAAAAATTCCCTACAATGTGCTTTATGAGAAATTTTACAGACAAAATGATTTTAAGTAAAGAAAAAATTTTTTAAGCTGGGATATATTGGATTTGAATTTACCTGATGAGGCTTTATTAAGTTTAATGTTATTGGCTGCCAAAAAAAGCAATTGCCAGAAAACTGAAATCAAATTCTAAACCAGCCATAACTGAAGTATTGAGTATTGCAAAGGAGAAGAAGTAACTTGAGGTGAGGTCTTGAGAAAAGGGAAGGAGCAAAGTACAAATAAATAAATGGAAGTTGTGGCACCACTATATACAGAGTAATGTTTAAAAAATGAAAAGTAATAAACTGGATGTTGACAAACTAGCTTTAAAATGTAGTATACTGAGAGATATCAACTGTCACTTTACCTTTGATGTCCAGGAGACATCATGTGTCTCAAGGTGCAGTACTTGTTTTTCTTTCAGCATTTTCAAAGATGTTAGAACAATGAACAAGCAGTGTAGGGTGCTAAATAAGTTGGGAGAGTGATTTTATTTTATGGTTTCTTCAGTTCTTAATCTCCTGTCCTACTCTAACCATAAGACTGCCTGGAGCATCCCCTGTACCTATACAGATGCCCTGCCACCAACCAATTAATGGACTGGATTTACTGGTACAATCCTTACACAGAGAACTGCACTCGCTCACTCTGTACTCAGACACCAAAAAATATAATGGCTATTGTCTGTGCTTTGTTTTAAACTGTTAAACTGTATTCCAGTAAATAACAGAAATATGTAATGTGAAATTTCAAAATCTGAGTGACAACTTGCCTGGTTCTGTACTTGTAACAACATTACTAGGCCCCTTCTTATTAAAATCGCCCCCCATTTAAAGTTTAATACAGTACGGCTGTGAAAACACCTATCAGCAAAATGGTTCAGTTCTTATATCAGTCTCATTTGTATGTTCCCTTCTTATGCACTAAACTAATGTTGTAAAAAAGAAAAATCTTCCCATTTTAATAATCTTCAGGTTACAGGTCTCAAGTACCATTTAACTGTTGATAAAATATGTATATGCCTCATTTGCTGTATGCTTAAACTGGAATGTAACTGTATATGTACACTAAAATTATACTGAATATTCTGTAGATGTGCCTAAGTTTGACATGATGTACTTATGATATATATAATATATATATATATATATATATATATATATATATATATATATATATATCTATATATATATATATATAATATGTGTGTGTGTGTGAAGACACACACACACACACACACACACATATATATATATATATATATATAAAGCACGGTGATCACCTGTTAATTTTTGAGCATTTTAGTGACTGCCTGTAAAGATCTTCATAATGTCTATCATTTTTCCTTTGGCTTCCACTGAAAAGAAACTTTGTCTTGTTGAACTTGTAATGAAGGGCATATGATAAGTAAATTCTGTACCACACATTTAGAAATTAGTTCAAAGATAATGCCTTATGCAGAACACCTTAAAGCCCTTTTCCTTTACTCAGTCTCCTATAGATTACTGAGGGGTGATCTATGCCTGGCTTACAAACCTCACACTTGTGAATCTCCTACATATTCGTAAGTCAAAGAATACCAGAATTACAAGGTGTAGGGCCCTGAATTTTGCCTGTGACTTACACAGAACATGCTGGAGAGATAGATAGGTGTCCAAGAGACTGCCCCTCCTATGGACCAGACTTCCCCATCCACGTGAAGTTGAGTTTGTCTATTACCCAGTTTAAGTGCAACCTAGACCAGTGACTGGGGAAGAGGAAATTTAAACCAGGCCTGCCAGCCAACTTCCTTATGGACAGAGGTAGCTTATAAATGCTTGGCCGTCAATGTCCCATTTGGATTCAGGACATCATTATTCTTTTGGGAAAACTTAACTAACCTTTGATAAATTCCCCGGGTCATTAGCCTACTAACAATCTAGGAATCTGAAAGAGCCTCTGTTATTATGATTACTTTAAGTGGCACAACTACAGAAAATGTACAGGAATGTAAATAGATGTCTGTGTTTATATTTGTAAAGAACACTGCTGTGCACTGTTCACTTAGATATATCAGTGTTTCTAGACTCTGTAGATTAAAATGCCTTTTAGCTAAGGAAACCTCACTAAGAGCTACCTCTGTATTGCTGTTGCCATGGCTTTTATTTGGACATATTGTAGTACTTAAAATACCCAAGCATGTTGTGTGTAGGCTGAGGATAGCTTATAACAGCATTGCTGTGTTTGCAGCCTAATTTCCTACAGGAGATAACATTCTAGTAACCTTAACGAACTACACCTGCCCATCTTAAAAAGTTGCTTTAAGTCAGCACACTTCAACAACTCACAAATTGGGTAAACCTCAGTAAAATGTTTATACCAAATGGAAGCTTGCACTCTGCCACAAGACAACCATACCACAGTTATCTAATAAAGAATTTGATCACAATACATGTTTGTATTTGCTGTTAGCACATGGAATTCACTGCCTTCTCACCTCCACTATCTCGAGTCGCACTCTACCCTAAAGGTACTCATTGCAAATCTGAAACTTGGTCATATGTTGCAGATGTTACTCACTATGCACCGCTTCCACTCTCCACACATGGATACATATGCGAGCGCACAAACACACACACACACACACACACACACACACACACACACACACACACATGTACGTAGCTAATTCAGCTCATCCTTTTCTTTCATGGCCTCTTCTGCTGTTATTCCTTTACACTGCAACTCTTTCATTTATACACCGTCATTCAGATGCTTTACTGGTGCTTTACAGGCAGTACAAAGCAAATATGATGCAGCAGAGAAATCAAAAGAAGCAGAACTACTGTTGTGACATAAACTGCTGAAAACTGCCAGATTTGCAGGACCGATACAGTAACAAAACAAAAGCCACAGGAAAGTTTGTAACCTAAAGCTGAAGGTGCTCAATCAGCAAAGTCAGGCTCACATTTCGTGCAAAACACATACATGAGAGTTCCAAGAATTGCCATAACCAGTACGTCACAGAAAGCGAACTGTCTGAATAGGTAGTCTTTCCTTGCAGTGAATGGTTCCTCTGACTGTGTCTTCAAGAAAAGCACTAATGCTGCATGTACTGATCCAGAAGAAAGATCTGCTGTACATTATAAGCATTCTTAACTACTGTGTATATGGAATACGGCTGTACAAACCAGGTCACATTGCTGGACATTTTGACAGCTGAACCGAGTGTTCAGTTTACTAAATTGTCTTTGAATATGTGCTGGTTTTATTTAATATAAATAGCGCTACCATGATTAATTTAGAATTGTTAGATGGTCATAATTCATACTGCCTCATAGATTGTTTATTTTGTATGTTTTAACATTTTAAAAGGATGTGTTATACATTATACATATAATTCATATAATCATGCCACTCAGCAATCACTATAGGTCATGGAACCACTGCCATTACCTTTGCCAATCACTGTAGGTGGTGGAGCACCACCATTGTACTTGACAATCACTGTAGGGCACAGAGCGCCGCCATTACATTTGGTAATCACTATGGGGTGTGGAGCACCACCATTGAAGTTGGCAGTCACTGTAGAGTGTGGAGCACCACCATTAAACTCTGTGATGACTGCAGGGCATGTATCACTACCATTACACTGACTAATCACTGCAGGGCATGGAACACCACTTTTACACTCCGTGATCACTGTAGGGCATGGAGCACCGCTGTTGCACTCAGTGATCACTGTAGGCCATGGAGCACCGCCATGACACAGAGATCACTGTAGTGCTTGGAACATTGCCATGACACTTGGCAATCACTATAGTGCTTTGAGCACCGCCATGACCCTCCGCAATCACTGTAGGGAGTGATGCATTGCCATTACACTCTGCGATCATTGTAGTGCATGGAGCACTGCCATTACAGTCACTGTAGGATGTGGAGCAATATCGTTACAGTCGGCAGTCACTGTAGGATGTAGAGCACTGCCATTACAGTGGTTAATCACTCTAGGCCATGGAGCACTGTCATTACACTTGGTAATCACTGTAGTGTGTGGAGCACCAGCTTTACACTCTCTGATCACTGCAAGAGAAAGGAGCCTTGCCATTGCACTCAGTGATCACTGCAGGGCATGGAGCCACCACCATTACACTCTGTGATCACTGTAGGTCATGGAACACTGCCATTGTATTTAGCGATCACTGTAGTGCTTGCAATACTGATATGACACTTGGTGATAACTGTAGTGTGTGGGGCTCTGCTGTTACACTTAGTGATGACTGTAGTCTATGGAGCACTGCCATTACACTGAGCAATTACTGTAGTGTGTGGAGCACCACAGTTTCACTCAGCGATCAGTGTAATGCATGGAGCATTGCCTTTGTACTCAGTGATCACTGTAGTACGTGGAGCACCGTCATTACACTCCATGATCACTGTAGTAGTGCATGGAGCACCACTGTTACACTCAGCAATCACTGTAGGATGTGGAGCACCATCAGTATACTCAGGAATCACTTTAAGGCATGGAGCACCGTCATTACACTCCATGATCACTGTAGTAGTGCATGGAGCACCACTGTTACACTCAGCAATCACTGTAGGATGTGGAGCACCATCAGTATACTCAGGAATCTCTTTAAGGCATGGAGTACCGCCGTTACACTCCGCAGTTCCTGTATTGCGTGGAGCACTGCAGTTACACTCGGCAATCACTGTAGTTTAGGGAGCATTGCCATTACACTCTCTAATCAGGGAAAAAGATAAACTTGCTAAACACTTTCTGAGTGAGAGTCCTAATCTTAACAGCTCTTTGCGATGTTAAACAAAGGCTTGTTAAGGATACACCTAATAACTGTTAAGATTGGATCTCTCAATAAGGACTAAAAGGGGATACTGCCGGGTGGCAGTGAATAGTGGCAGGAGGTAAAACCGCTTGTAAAAGCTGAGAGAACTAAACTCTGCTAGACTTCCAAACAGAAAATCTGGCACAACTAAATGTCTAACAGCGTATAAAGCTGGAGACACTCAAGTGCTGTACTTTAGTGTCAACAGTTTCAAAATTAATCCAGTCACTTGGGGTGGGAATAGAACTCACACACACATCCGATCTTTCAGCAGCAAAGACAAGTGTGCCACCTGTTGAGCTTCTGACATTGCAGCGACTCTTGGCATCTGTGTCTCAGAAGCCTAAGAAGTTGGGCATGATTAGAGACTTGTTTAGGTAACAATCTTTTCTTTGGCCTTTTTATTGTTACTGTACCTCTATCCTGAAAATCTGTGATTTTTATCCATTTTTATCACAACAGTATTTTTGCTTCTTTCAATTTTTGAACAGCATCTCCTCTGCTTTGCACTGCTTGTCAAGCATTATTAATGCATCTAAATGACTAGCTATAAATGGCAGAGTTGCAGTGTGAAGGAATAACAGTGGATATAATCCACGAAAGAAAAAGACAACCTGATTAATTAGCCATTTTGTATGTCTGTGTTTGGAGAGCTGAAGTGGTGGATAGTGAGTCATATCTACAATATGTATTTTTGCCCTGCGCCTCACAACATTTTTGATTTTCTGTTAAATTACAGAGTATTACAGTCAGACAATAAGGCAGGCATTAGGGTTTCTTACTACTTATCATTCACAAAGTGCATGTTGATGCAAAACATGTTCTATTCACTTTTTAAGTGAATTACAGCACTATTTAAAAATTGTACCCGATTTTGATCCTTTTTTCCTCATTATTTTTGAATTTGTCTGGAATGTTTAATTAAAAAGTTAAACAGTATGCTGCTGCCTGTTTTTCAGTGAAAACACTGTGCTCCTATACCATTTCCTTTATTTTATTTTATTTTTTTCTCTGTAAGGGGCAGTAATGTGCAGTACAGGCAGCAGATAATGCCCCATGTGCAACAAAAAATTATGATCATGTCTCCAGTAATAACCATTTAAGTGTTCTTGACATGGAAGCTAACATTCATCTCTCAAGATTTGCTCTTGAGACGAATCATTTATTGTCTGTTTATCCATCCATCCAGCCTTTGTGGACAGGGTTAGTTAGACCCATTAGGCTATGTGACTCTCATTAGGGGAGACTCAAGGTGATATTTACACTACTAGGGAAAATGTGACCAGGACATCAGGGAAATACTGCTACTGTTTTAGATGCTGTGGGATCTTTTACATCCATCTGAGCTACCACCAACTCAGGCAGCGGGAGCTCTGTATAACATGTCATCCAAAAGACAGCACACTGAAAAGTGCAGCAAGTGTTAAGTGCTGCAGTTTAGTGTCAACAGTTTGAAAATTAAACCAAGTGTGGGAAGGGTCCATATCACGACATTGAAAAGACTGAAGATTGAGCATCGTTTATATCGAAAATGCCTTTTTTCAAAGTCATAATTGTGGGGGGGGGGGGGCTGCCCCCGACACCCTCCGCTAATTATATATACCAACTCTGAGATATATACCATAGTGAGGAAAGGGCAAATTTTCTGACCTTCACTGTACCGCAATCTCACATTTCTGATGTAAATGCTGTTCAATCACCAGTCTTTTCGATTTGGTGGTCTAGACCTGGGTGTGAGTAGAGCCCACAGCCTTCTGATCTTTCAGCACTAAAGGAATGTGTGCTACCTGTTGAGCTTCTGACATTGCAGTAATTGTTAGCATCCATGCCTCAAAAACATAATAAACTGGTTATGATCAGAGTCATGGTTGTAATTCTCGGTGTAAAACACACTAGGACTCAACTGTTCCCTTATTCAGCTGACATGTGCTAAAAAATCTCTTTCAGACTTGAGTGCTGTGCTTTGGATAATACCAGATACAGGCAGCATATCTACACCTCCTACTTGACATTTAGTGCTGATCACCCAAAACAAGAAATAATACATTTATTGCTATCCAGTGAGAAAAGTACATTCTAGGCGCCTTTATTATCACTATATCAACAAATTACAGGTTACCTGTAATATTTTTAATTTTTGTTAGATAAATTTAATTAGTAATGCTTATGTGATGGGAATTCATAGTTGGTCCTTTATTGACCTCTAAAGCTTGTTTGCTAATTTCTAATTCTGGTGTCCTAATTTGCATCGGTCACACTCACATGTGCTCTTCTTTCTAAAAACCTATTTGAACACCGTTTTTATTTCTGCAGCACATGTTATAAATGTATATCTCTTCACTGTTAACTCTAAAATTGAAGGAGTATCATATACATGGTTTGTTGGCTTTAATTTAAGCTGTAAACTTTTAGGATATTTTTGTATGTAGCTGTCATCATCTTGCATGTTTTCATACATCTCGTATTGGTGTTTTCTAATAACAATAAAAAACAGTGTATCAGAATTGTATTTATTTATAAGTGTATTCCATTTGTTAATTGCGATAGTCCAGCTTAGCAATAATAGTCCCCCTTTTTAATAGCAGAGTTTCAGTATTGTAGTGAACAGAGTAAAAAAAAATCAGTACAGTCAGTAAAACAAAAGTATGTAGAGATGGACTACATACAGAAATAATGTAGTAATACAAATAGTAAAACAAGGTATCCAACAAATCTGAAATCTGAAGAAGTTGCCGTATTAACAACAATGAAAAGCGCTTCATTCATTAATTAAACAGTCTTGTTATTATATAATACAACAAAAAAACAGGCTTAAATAGTGGGAAGTATACTTGCTGTGTTCAATTCAAGTCAGTCACAATTAACCAAATGTTCACAAAAGAAGCTGTAACCTACAAACCGCTTTTGCGGTTCTTAATCCAATAAAGAAGACTCTTCTTTATTGGATTAAGAATTCAGCAAAGCGGTTTGTAGGTTACAGCTTCGCTCTTTGTGGAACATTTGGTTACCTTTTGTGACTGACTTGAATTGAACACAGCAAGTATACTTCCCACTATTTAAGCCTGTTTTTTTGTTGTATTTTATAAGTCTTGTTTATTATCAGGCGAGCAGAGTGTAGTGAGCATTATTCTTTGTTTTTAAACTACAAGTCTTGTTATTGTGTCTTGCCTTCATTGTTGGATACCTTGTTTTACTATTTTCATTAGTTTGTTGTGTACCTCGTTTGTTTAGTAATAACAATATGCAGATTGCCAGATTAAAAAGTGGTAGTAAATAGTAATACAGGCCAATAACAAATGAGCTTATACACAGGTGTAAAATAAATATATGACTACAGACTGGAAGGAAATTATGTAATGGAAAATATGACAGCGGAGGTATTCTGTGTAAAGTGGGAGAAAGGAGGAAACACCAGGGGGAGATTAAAGGAGCTAGTTGTTAGCATACTGTCAAAGGAGCCACAGAATCTATTGATTTAGAACTTGTCTGTAGTAACTAATTTAACTGATATAGTTAGGAAAAGTTAGTATCCATATTTGTAGAGACAAATATTGTCATTGGTAGTGCATTTTGAAACGTCTTATAGGGAGTGCAAATCATGTTTGACATAAATGGCATGTCCAGTTGCATGGAAAGTATTTGTAAGTTGACTTAGAAATATTGTACTGTTTTGTCTCTCACAACTTAAATGTAATTTCTGAATGACACACGTTAACTAAACTGGCACAAATGTTTTCACCTCACATAATTCTAGTAAACTACTTGTAAATATTCCTCCTCCCGCTCCAATAAATCTATACAAGGCTACTTTTACTAGTTTAACAACTTTTCATCATTTGCTATCTCTATTTTAATGGTCATGCTTAACCAGAAACCTTTTCCTTGCCAAGTCATTCGTCTTCTACTCTCTCTTAAAGCTTCCCCTCATTTCACTCTATAGCACTAGCTGGAAATAACTCAAACTTAAAAGTATCTATTCCTCTGTCATGTTTCATGTAAGTATAATGTGTAATCACTAGCGTATCTTCCTCTCTCTGCTGTACTATACTAACCTTTGCAAAGATCCCTAACTACATGTTGTAATACAGCCTGCTAGGAAGTGCAGCATTTTGTAATCTTTCTCTACGTTAACAGTTCTTGACATTTGTCAGGGTCCCCTTCAAAACATCTAAAACCCATAACATCGAGACCAGAACATCTAAAACCCAAAACGTCTAAAAACCCATAACATTGAATTTCATAACATCTAACAGTACAAATCACATGAAAATAACATCCTCTCCACATATAACAACATATAATAACACCAAACTACCAAACACGCTTTTTAACTACGTTTCTGTAAGGGGGGGGCTTGATACAGTGGGGTTAGGAAATTAACTTTTTCCCACTGTAGTGCAATCTTGGATTTAATTTATGGGGGGTTGGGGGGGGCGTTGCCCCCCCCCCCCATGGAGGGCAAGCCCCCTTGCAGAAACATAGTAAAAAGTGTGTTTGGTAGTTTGGTGTTATTATATGTTGTTATATGTGGAGGGGATGTTATTATCTTGTGATTTGTAGTGTTAGAGGTTATGAAATTCAATGTTTTTGGGTTTTAGATGTTCTGGTATCTTTATTATGAAATTAGATGTTATGGATTTTAGATGTTTCAAAGTAGACCCCATTTGTCAATCGTATGATTTTTTTTTTTTTTATGTTTGTGTGTAAATATTCAGTGTCTTGATTCTGTTTAGTTTTTGTACATGCATAACTGTTGTAACTGTGCATTTAATGTCATCCATTATGGATTCATGTTATATTTGCAGTTTCTGTGGAGCTTTTCTCCCAGGCTTCCACTGAAGATTTAAAGAAATGCTAATAAAGAGTATTGTTCTAATTTTAAAGGTTTATGTAGTGAGTTCCAGTGTTAGTCACATACACAGATATTTTGGTAATAAGTTGGTTTGGCTGAATGGACTAAGGTTGCCTGGTAGGAATTATACTTCTGTAGAAGATGTAGTTTTGAGGGATTTTTATTTTGGTTTATATGACGTTGAGGGAGTGCATACATTCTAAACAATCTAGTTTGTGGAGTGCTAGGCAGGGATGCAAGCTTTCTCAGGTTTGCAGTGAATTTTATCATCTTATGGTAACATTTTTCAGGTTTCACTAATAGTGTTTTTCAAAGATTCATAAGGATAAGAGAGAGAGAGAACAGCCTAGGGAGGAGGATTATGTTGGCCTTTGTAATGTCTGATAAATCAGAAAATATTTTGATTTATTTAGCGTGCCTAGTTTCATAGGTTCATAGTACTATATTATCTTCCCTTATGAACCATTTTAAGCCTAGACATGTTTCCTATCCCAACTGTAAGAATCAGACCCTGTATGTTGTGTTTGAGGTAAACACAATAACTGTTATGCCAACCCTTCAAACCCCATGCCATCTGTCTATATGCAATGCATTTTATTGTTTAAATTTACACTGCTTTTATTTCTATTTTATTTTGTCTCATATTATCTCAGAGATGTGCTTTGAGTTTATGTGCTTAAATGTTTCTGGAGCTTTTCTCCCATGGAGTCCACAGAACATATAAACTATTTAAATTGGCATTGCCAGTCAACAAATGTAAATGTTCAAACAATGAATACCCTTGCATGTGGGTTTTTTGAATATCACATTTTTTAAGGTCATAGTATATCTAGTGTGCCCTTTGCAACATGTATGTACTTGTATCATATTTGTGATCCATACCTTTCAGCCTATTTTGTCACAAAAAGAGACAAGCCTGAAAGAAAACTGGATACATATTGCACAATAAGAACATGATTTGCATTTCTTCGCTGCACACGCACAAAAATGTCTAAGCATACGTTTTGAAAACATTTCTAAACGATGGTTGTTACCATAATTGTGTTGTGCAGTCATATAAATACAACATTTTTAATGGACAACAAACTAATCCAGTGATACAATAAAAGCACGCCTTGAAATATGGAGAAGTTTAGTGTAAATGTTCAACAAAAATCTAAGGAAACAAGGAAAACTGTTGCAAAAAACACACCAAAGCCACACAAGAATGCTGGATGTCCTCACTCCACAAACGTAGTCGTTTAAAATGAATCACAATCTAAGTAACAGAAGCAGAATTTATTAAATCCAAAGGCAAAACTGATAAGCACGTTTGTCCCGTATCCACAGAACTTCATCAGATAATTTAAAAATGCAAAGTGCACTTTTTAAAGGCAGGCTAAAAAATTTCACACAAAGCACATTACAAATGACACACCCTCTTAAATACAAGATAAAAACCTATAAAAATGTAAGATGTGTTTAAAAAAACAATGAATTGGACCTATGTAAAGGTTAAGAAATGATTATACACATAAGAATATGTTCTATATCTCAAAAATGTATATATACATAAATGGAAATGTATGAAAAATTAATTATCTCTCTAATGCCTTTAGTTTTAATAGGGGCTAATAGAGATGTTTTCATTCAACCCTGGCCAGTTACCTGCATCTAAATACAGCCGCCAGTAAAGCTCCCTTTTCTTTAATAAAATTGACTAGGCTCCACCTCTAATTTCTGTTTGAATGTTGTCAATGGCAAAAAATGTCCTTCATTTTCAAGTATATGTTTACTTAAGGCATTTGTTTCCTTTTTTGTTCTGATATCATATAGGTGCTCGTAAACACGATTTTTTAATTTTCTGTCAGTTTTTCCAATGTAATAACAACAGCAGTGATTACACATAGCACAGTATATAACTCTCTTGGAATTACAATTGTATCTGATGAATTCTAATATTCATATTGTTAACATTGAACATATCCCCTTATTTAATAAATTTACAAAAGTGACACATCCCACATTTACTCATATAACTAACCTTGTGTTTGTGGGAATGTTTAGTTTCAAACACAGTCTTCAGGTTTCTTCCCTTCATGTATACTATTGTAGGACTCATATCTATGGATTGTCTTATGCCCCTATCTTGTCTTCGAATAGACCAATTCTTGTGTAATATGCTTTTTAATTCAGAACGATCAGATGTAAACACCATAGTAAAAGATGTCCTATATTCCCTTGTCTCCACATTATTACTGTAGGTGGTGTCAATCATGATGGAAGTGTTGTGTCTCCAATTCTGATAAAAGGGGTAAATAAAAACTCCTTTCCCTTTTATTATCTACCTCAAGCAAAATGTCTGTAACTAATTTAATAGGATAGCCTCTTTTTAAAAACATTTGCTTGAGGCAGTCACATTAATTTAAAAATTCATCCATATTCGAAACCATCTGTGCAGTACCGACAAATTGCCCCTTAACGATAGCTTTCTTTTATTTTAATGGATGGGTACTTGAGTAATGGAGCAAAGAACTGGAGTATGTCAACTTTTGAAAAATCTTAGATGTAAATTTTTTGTTCTGGTAGTCCTTAGTTAAAAGAATGTCAAGAAATGAAATCTGATGTAAGTCATAATTGTGGGTGAACCTCAAGAATTGCGTGGTGGAATCTATTAATGACATGAATTCCTTGATCAGTTCACAAGGCCCATCCCACAAAATTAATATGTCATCTAGATAGCGGGTGTAGCACTTGATATGTATGTAAAAAGTAGAAGGGAATAAAAATTTCTTCTCCCATTGTGTAACTACTACATTAGCATACAAACCGCCACAGGCTGAACCCATAGCCACTCCCTCTTGTTGTAAAAAGATCTCATTGTTGATTAGAGTAAAATTATTCTTAAGTACTATTTCCATAAGGTGTGTATATATACTAACACATCAAACTATTAAATATTTTTGTCAAAAAGGAACTTGATAAACCAGTCAAGACCAGTGTTGTGGGGAATAACTGAGTACAGGTCTTTGATGTCGATGGTTAAAAACATATATGTTTCTTTAAAGGGTATATTATTTAATCAAAAATCTTCAAACATTAGAAGCAAAAGACAGGTATACCTTTTGAGCTTGCTGTTACCTATTACTGTGAGCAGTCACAAATCCTGCTGAAATTGTTAGGCAAGACTAGTAACTAATTGTGATGTTATTTGTTGCTGGGATGCAGTGTGTTTGTGCAAAGCAACTGATTTAACACAATGCAGACACAAACCTTTCAACTGTAAAGATTTTTGTCAAATATTTTAGGTCTGTTCCACAAAAAATTTGTGGTTTTCTGACAAATCATTTTAGACTGATGCTATTAAATATTGTACAATGCCTGACCGTTAACGTTCAAAAACGAGCATGCTGATTGGTCAGCCCAACCAGCGTGCCCGTTGTAAATCGAGCATATGCGAGTAGAAAAAAGTCCTGTCGCCTGGACTTTCTTCTGTTAATATATGCTACGGACATTCTAGTTTTCTTTAATTTAAAAAAAATAAATAAACTTGGGAATCTTGAGACTTCAAAAGAATAACAGGGACAGGATAGAGAAAATACAAAAATAATCAGACATATTATACAAAACTAGAGAAAAGTACTTGATTATCCTAATATTTTCTCTGTCCCTTTTCTGTCATACATTTGAAGTCTCTGGATTTCAATTTCTTTTATTAAAAAAAAAGCAACAGAGATCTTCCTTTCCACAGCAGTGATGTACTGCATAAGCATGGGAATGCGCAGTACATCAAGAAAGCTCCATGATACTGGGGAAAAATGCAGTAGAGCACCACGGTGCCATTATACAAGGACATTATTTAAGAAAAGTAAGTAATTTTTTTTCTTAAATGTTATTGTATAATAGCAATAACCCATGGTTGAGTGTGGGTAATGCTGATTTACCTATGGTTGGCTTTGTTTGGTAATTCGGGCTTCTCCCTCTTGACCAAACCACACCAACCAAACGTAAATCCAGCATTACCCACATCCAGCCATGGGTTATTGCTGTAATATGCATTTGAGTACAGACTTCATATCCTGTAGAAAATACATGTCAGCACAAAACCTGTTCTAGCAACTTTCAAGGTCCATAAGAGCAGAATTTAAAATTATATCCTTGATTTTGGATCTTTGTCTCTTCTTTCACTACTGGCTTTTTCCAGATTTTTTTGTACTTGGAGGTTGAAGGGATAGTGTTATATGAGAGTACCTTGACTTCAGAAAGGATTACAAAGTGTGAGAGATGTGGACTGGAAATTAAATGTGAGCAATATTGCTGGTAAGTTTATGGTGTGCAGTCTTTTGCTAAAGACGTACCGCTGACCAGGTTCATTATCAATAATCAAAAAGCACACACAGCGTAAATATCGAATACACTGTGTTTCACTTTGCACTGAGTAGCAGAATCCGTTCAGAACAGGAATGTCAAATAGCGTATTGTAGCTGTGCTCTTCTCTAATGACTGATGACTGCTGCTGCAACTCTTCAGAAAAGAACTTCATTGGATTAAGAAAGCATAAGCAGTTGATTAGGACATGGTTGTTGATTTCTGTAACCCACAAGATCTCCAGGGAATGACAAATCTGCAAAGATAATTTCGATGAGTGTAAAACCAGCAGCATGGTTTGGCTGAAAACATGCATTCAACAAAATAGACTTTATATTTTCCCTACCATTGTGAAATCATGAAGTTAAAAGTTAGTGCATATAAATCAGGAAAGTGGAGATGTTAGGAAGGTGTAGAGGATTTTCCCTGCCTTGGTTGAATGTGTTTTTTTTGTGTTTGTTTTTTTAGCAAAACTATTTCAGATGTTTGAAACTCGCAGAAATTACCTTTGAGATTACATGCATCCGTACTCCAAATTACTTAAGTTTTGATGGAAAAGTATAGACACTTGACAAATAGAAGATGCTCAGAAGCATTTTGTCTTGAATAAATTTAAAACATCACAAATTTTGTTGCCACAAAAACTGTTTTGAAGCCACTAAGTGGATCTGTGCACTTAGTTTTCATGGAGTGTTAAATTAATTAGCTTTGCAGTTTTGAAACAATTCTATATTTTAATTTATTGCATTTTGGCTATGAAGAAGCACATTGAGTTATTTGACAGTCATTGTAGTTTTCTCTGAAAATGTGAACTAACATTATATCTAAGAATCAAATCAACTTCTCCACTTTTCTTTACAAGAAAATGTGTTTTATTCCAAAAACATTTGGCACTTTTGTCTCACAGCAACAACTGGACTCTATCAAAACTATTGAAAACATTCTCAACCTCACTTTCAAAACTAAGACTCATTCATGTAATCAGTGATACATACCAGCAGAATAGTACCATGGATTTCAACAGCAAATGCTAAAGGTGAAACTGAATTCCAGTGGTGATTTTAATATGTTCAACTACAGTAATTTTCTGGTGTAACCAAGACTTGTTAGAATATTCAAGAGAGATTTTTCTTTTCCCCTATCTACTAAGGCAGGGCTTGCTTCTACTGTAATTGACCAAAAGATGTATGCATGTAAGGTGAATCTTCAGTTGATGATTAACCAGAAAACTGAACACAATAGAAGTGTGTTCAAAAAATGTAGTTGTTATAACCCACCCTTGCATCCTAACATCACCAGTATGAAGTATTATGTAAAACGGACATTAGACAATATTGCAGTGCAAAAATGTTTGGCATATTTATTTACTTGTATTTAGCCCTTTTTTATATATTTAAGAACAAAGGCATCAGATTGATGAAATCAGACAAGGGTTGGGATCTGGTGATTTTGAATTCATCAGCCTGATCAGCAAAATGGTCAGGATGCTGAATGACACCAGTTTTTACTCCAGTGTATCTAAGAATTAAATAGGCATAGCTTATGTCAATATTAATTTAATTCTTAAAGATTTATTGTTACAATAAATAATTGTGCAAAATCAATATGAGTATTTCTATGTGTCTAACCCAGTTCTGCCTGCAATATTTGGGAATCCCAAGATCCACATTGACCTCAACAATCCACCACTGGGCCCCATAGTCTCTGTGTGTGGTTCCATCACAGAAACACTTGGTAGTGTTGTTGATTGTAAACTTAAGAATGTTTTGGGCAAGCATCCTCATAGTACTGGACTCGAGGCATTTTTGGCATCGCCTTCCAAGGTGGAATATTCTGACAACCTGTTGTTAGTTACAGTCAATATGAAACGTTTGTGCACAGTTATTCCTCATAATGCAGGAATGGAATGGTTTATGCATTCTGCAGCAAACTGCAGAGCATTAAATATAACAGATGCCAGCCTTATGGAAATTTCTATGGATGTGATACTGATGAACAGGTTCATCTTTTTTAAAAGTGAATACTTTTGACAACAAATCAGTGAGACGGTGGGTGTGGCAGCCTCTGCATTGAGAAAAAGATTTGTATATGTTCATTTAAAGACATGATTGTGCTGTATCTTAGATATCAAGGTTATACTTTCATGTTGTGGTCAGTTACTACCAGTCAACTGGAGTTTTTTTTTTTTTTTTTTTTTTTTTTTTGAGTACTTGGAACCGACCATGGATTTTTTTTTTATAGGTTCTCCTATGTTTCTTTGCTAAATAGCATTCATTACTTGGATGTGTTAATCTCAAAAGATAATGTGTTCCATTGTTTTCGGTCTTCCTTATATTGTTAACCAACCTTTTCTAATAGCTATCTCCACTGTACCAGCTGGCATCCTTTTCACCATAAGTGCAGTCTTGTGAAAGGACAAATAACACTGTCCTGGATTCTTTCCTCGGACAGTGTATTTTTAGAAAAAATAAGTCTCTTAAAAACATGCTTATCAACAGACAGTACAGAGTTCTTTTCATTGATACGATGGCAGCTGCAGTTACTAGTGGCAGAAGTCTGGTTTACAACCCCATTCACTATGAAGAAACACTGCAGTGTTCAATCTAGAACTTCTTACAACCTTTTCACTGGATGCAGGACATGTGTACAAAATTGTAAAATCCAACTGAGAAAAGGTTATGCTCTTAATCCTCGTGCAAACCTTAGATGTTGAACCAAGAATTGTTTTTAGACAGGCACATAATATTAAGACCATAATAAAGAGTTCATCAGATATTTATATCACTCTTGATGGAAACAATGTCCAAATAAGATTTGCAGGCAATGTAGGTATACATATGACACACAATGTCTTATATCAGAAGACTGTACATTGCCTGATAGATGCAACTGCAACACAAGAACAGTAGTTCACCTCACATAATGACTTTCCTGTGGTACATATTATGTTGGTAATACAGAGTGTTCTGTTAGAGAGGATTTATTTATTGACATTTGGTTATAAGCATGTTGCAGATATTAAGAAGGGGGATGTTAACAGTGCACTAATTAAGCATTCTCATATTTCTCACACTACAAGTAGTTTGTGTTTTTTTAGTTATTGGCAAACTGAATATCTCCAAAAGAGGAGGTCCTTGAAAATGGAGACTTAATGCAACAAAGTTTCCAGTAATCAATGACAATGATTCCATTTCGCTGGTCTTGAAACTAAAATCTTTGTGATGTTAACTATTGCTAGATTTATGTGCATAAAATGGTGCACGCACAATATCATTTAAGTGTTTTATCACTTTAAAGTTTTGTGCATGCTTATTCTACTTTGATTTTGATTGGCTGTTGTTGATCATATGATTGAGTCTTAGTTTTTAAAGTGAGGTTAAGAATTTTGTTTAACAGTTTTGATACAGTCCATTTGCTGCTGTACAGTCCATTTGCTGCTGTGGGAGAAAAGCTCTCAACCATTTTTTGAATAAAACGCATTTTCTTGTGAAAACAGTGAGCAGAGTTCTTTTTGTCGTTAGACATTCATTTTTTCCTTCAGTTCAGCTGTGGATCTTTTTGCTACTTTTTTGAACCCACATTATGTGCCCAATCATCTTCCAAGCAAGAGCTAAAAATTCTTACAGCATTGGTTCATAAGGTAAGCCATTAAGATAAAATACTAAGCTTGCAACTGAGGGCATAAACGTTTGTTTATGTGGTATGTGTTCTTGACGTGTTTGTAGCTGAATTGTTACAGTTTTGTACTAAGTAAGGAAAACTTGTGGAATAACACCTCACAATGAAGTATACTGTCTTTGAGTTTGGTTCCTGACTGAGTTCGCTGTTATTTGCTGCAAGAACTGAGGGAGGTGAACTTTTTCTAATGCAGTATGATTTGGAAATATTTGGACCAGAGAGATGCAAGGCCATAGTGACTTTATCTTAATGTGTGCTGAACATACATTTTTAATCAAAAAATGTGATGCGGACTTCACCTTCTTAACTTGTAGATTGTTTCCAAAGGAGTATTGTACATTGCAAAAGCAGTTTTGTTGGTGTATGTTTGGAACCTTATAACAGTTACTTTTTTAAAATTTATTTTTGAAGTAGTGATAATAGTTAAACTGGTATTTGAAGTTCACCTCCTAATCATTTGTAAAATAAGTAGAACATAAATTCCTTAAAAGTTAACTAACGAGGCTACTTTGACAATTGCAGATATATAGATATATATTTCTAGTTGTTTTATGGTCATAGCAAGTAAGTTGTCCAGAGTAAACATAGTGTTTTTGCTCTTGTGATGACAATTGCCTTGTTATATTTTTTCTTTCTACCAGCTAGCAATTGTTAATTCCACACATTCAAAAGTAGTAGAAAAATAAATAGTACAGACTAGACTGAATCCCAACAATCTCTATCGGGTGCCATCCTTTGTCCATTTGATTGGGTTCGCCTTTCCATTAATCACAGTTTGACACTTTATCATCAGAAGCTTCCATGCTTTGGAGTTGCATGCATCTGTCTGCAGGTACTGACTGCTGAGCCGACCAGTACATTTCTGCTTCTTGCTTAGTTTAAAGCTTGTCCCTAACACATGTCAGTGAAGGGATCCTCTTGTTTGATACATTGAAGGAACTCTACATAGTCTCCTTCTGACAATCAGATCAATACTAAAACTTATGTCGGTCTTGGAGAGGAGCACAATGTGAAGAGTTTGCCTAAAAGGGAGAAGCTTCTATTGTTCCCCATAACCATCAAAATAATACTGAGGAACCGTGACATCATTATGTTTATCTTGTTTGAAAGGGGCACAATGCAAAGCTTTTGCTTAAAATGAAGAAAGTCCATCATTAAATCTGCCTTTCAGACCCTGATGTCTCCAACCTTGTCCACTCCTAATGAGGGCAGGAACCTGTGCCAGTCTTGTGATGTACATAACAAGGAGCCCAGAGGAGGTACACATCAGACTACTACTCTTGGAGGTTCATTCCATGATGTAGGTTCAACGCGTGCTTTGTTAATTGGCTGGAGCTGGAGGCTGAACAGCTTGGTACTTAGGAAGATATCTTTGGAATTACACCTCCATGAAACTGAAGCCTTCCCTTTGTGTCCCTCCTCCCTCCAATGCAGCTAGTTTTGTTGGCTGCAGTTGGTGAGATTGACAGATCATGTCATGCAAGGGCTTCAGTGTTCAAGGCTTTGGGATGAAGTTGTTTTGGAGCTTGAATAAGCAAGCAAGTGACCGTACCCTTAGGGAGTACAGCCTGATCCCAGTTCCTGGGTTAACACAGGCCTCTCATACCCATCTGATACCCTAACTAGGCAAACCATGGGTGCCGGATGTATTTTGTCTAAATTCCAGCTTGTACCAATTGCATGCTCACTTTGAGACTGCACAAGCTTATTTTTTGCCTGTTAGTGTTGGGGGTAGGTGGGGGAGCTTCCTCTCACTGAGGATTTTTAAGGAATCTTAGTAACCAGAGACAATTGTATAACTCTTCCATATTATTGGCAGTGTTAGAAGCTTGTGTGATCTTATGTGGGCTGATCTCTTGCCAAAATTTCTTCCAGAAATACTGTAATGTGCATCTGTGGATAAAAGAGGAAGATTCCTGGATCACCCCATCACCCAAAGGGCTAGTCATTGAGGATCTCATCACTGTACTTCTGAAGCATCCATATTTTGCCCTGGATACCCACAATAAGGTAGATGCCTTTTTTAATCTCCTAGCTGAACAGATCAAATCCCTTACCAGACATCCTTGGATTAACTGATGTGTGGTCTCACTTGTCTTTGTGGGTAAACCCTTACAGGAAAAAATACAGATATGTTCTCCTGACTGAATGTTTTGTTTCTCTTGGCCCTATTTAGTGACTTATTGGATGAAGTACCTTCATTGGTCCCTTGTAGTATAAGAAACTTTTCTACAACTAGACAAAGGGTGTACTCCATACTCTCCATTCTTGGGAAGGAAATTTGCTCCAACTTTGGGCCTGGCTATTCCTTCAGGTTGTTTAATACTATCTAGACTTTTAGGTCTTTCAACTGGAGTTTCAAAAATGACTGTGTTAAGAGGCCTTACATCAGGCAGACTTGCTTTAACAAGTGGAAGAGGTTCTCTGTTTATGTAGAGCAGGGCCCGTTACCTCCAATTGTATTGACCTACGAGTCATCTTGATGTAGCTCTGGTACCTTCATGACCTGGCACCCAATTACTGCATAATCACATCAGCAATTTCTATCCATCATGATTTTATAGAGGGTAGGACTGTGGTCCTCACCATCTGGTGAAACAGTGATTAGGAGGCATTACTGATTCTTCACCCACCTATAAAAACTCCATCTAAGCTTTCTGGTTGATAGGTTTGCCATATCTCATTCACTCCACTTGCTCAGCACTTTTAAAGTTAATTTCTCAGGAAATGCTTTTTTTCTGCTGGACACTCCATTTGCTTGAGGAATCTTAAACCTGTGATCCTCATCTAGGAAGCTTAATCTTTTTGTTTTTTTTTAAAACAAGGATCCTTACATTTCCTTCTGAAAGTAGTTTCCAAGTTCTCCATAAAACCTAGTCCATCCATTTGTGCATTTCCCCTTTTTCTTTCTTTTTTTTTTCCCTGAATCAGAATCAGGAAGTGAAAGAGCATTTGACACCCCAGATATGCATTATCAGTTCGCCTTTTACCTGAAGTGGGTAAATGAGCTTAGAGAGATCAAACAATAGGTTTGTCTCTCTTGTTCCGGGAGAAGGGGGGTTGTTCAACTCCCAAGCAAGGCTTTTCCAAGTGTTTGGATAATTGCTTGCCATCAGCAGGGAAAACCTTAGTTGTGTTGAGGTCAAAGGCCACTGCACTAAACTTGGTGAGCAACTGCTTTAACTACTTCCCTCAAACAATTACTACTCTGCAGACAACTGTGCCACAGTTACTTTTATCCCTGTATGTAATTTCAGTTGTCAACCATGACTCAAGGATTCTTCCGTCCTTTTGTACCTCAGTACTTCCAGACTCAGCCTTCTTAACTATTGGCTTTGGACTGTCTCCTGACTCCTTGCCTGTTGGTTTACCTTATTAGAAGACCCATCAGGGAGGGGGTCCAGTTATAATGAAACTGATACTATAACAAATCTGGCTATCTAAAATAGGGGACCCCTCCCCCTTCATGGGTCACAGATACCCTCTTGGCATTCTCCTCTTCATAGACTCACTGTATTTGGTCTCGGTAGTTGTATTTCCCTATAAGTCATTTTCTGATTGCATTTGACTTGTCAAATATGTGTTTCTTGAGTTGGAGTAAGTGGTCTACAGTGATTAGAGTTGAAGTGGTGAACTCTGGGGCTGCTGGATTCAGTTATTTAGCAGGTTGATGATGTGCCGGTTTTCTCTGAAAATGTGCACCCAGCAGTACAGGCACACTAATTATTTATTTATTTGTGCTTTGATGACTGGGTTAGTCCCACTGGGACTGTGGCCTCTTTCAAGATCGATTTGCAGTGATATTCATGCAGACTAGGGGAAATTTGCGAAGGGTAGTGGGTAATTTCGTCTGTTGTGTGTGTGGGGGAATGCTTCTGCCTGGGACGGCATAGCGAAAAGTAATCCAAGATGGTAGCTGTGCATCAAAAAGCAGTTTGAATGTGCTGAGAGCTCAGCAAAGTACTGAGGATAATTTTGTAAGTTCAATATCCTGGAGGTTTTGAGGAGTCTATTCATATGCTGCAGCAGAAGGAAGTGATCAGTGACGCTACACTGCCTTGTTGCACACTTGGTGGATTAGTGTATGCTGTAATTACAGCAAATATTAAATTTAGAGGATGTATGTGCAAAATTATCAAGGCATAAAGTGTTGGAAACTGGTACTGAAATGCATTTACATCCATGTTTATTAAATCCTGTAAGTGGCAAGCAAGATGAAGCTAAGCATTGTGGTGGAGAGGTCTGCTAATAGTCACAGACAGGTAATAAAAGGAGAGAAAATGGCCAGTGGCAAGAATAAAATCGAAAACAATGTTATTGACAGATACTTTGTGTGGGATTGCTTGGTTTTGCCTTTAGGTTTTATGGCACAAGCTTAACATCTTGCATTAATTTGGGAAAAGAACAGTTCCATGACTTGATATTCGAAACTTCTGACTTAATGAAGAAATTCTTGAAGGTGTATCAGGGTAAAAAAGACTGATATGAACACTTTTTTGTTGACAAAATATGCAAATGTAGAAAATAAAGAGAGCTTTATGTATGTACTATTCAGTGCAGATGTGATTGCATAGGAGGACGTTATGATTTATTTAAAGGCTTTGTGTGTGAAATGTACAGCATCCAAATGGTGAAAGATGGCCGTAATTTATGGACAGGGCCTGAAAATGTGCTGTTCTAATGAAAATAACTATAAAGTTAAACATTTGTCAGGTGTTTAAACTAATAGGATTAGAGTGGTATTCAGATAACTAGGGTCAGCTCCATGTTGTTTTAGTAATTTCACATTTGATGATTTTAAAAGATTATATAAGTAGTATGTTGAAAAACAACATGGAATAAAGCATTACAAACTGGAATGCAGAAATGATCATAAGGCAGGTCAGTTTGCTTGCAGTATGCAAAAAATGAACAAGAAAATCAAAGTGCAGATTAAGCAGAGACTGGTGAAGTGAATTTAGAAAGAAAAGAGTGGTGGTAAAAATTGAAATAAGGAAATAAAGTGATGTGTGCACATTGATGTGTGGGGAAGAGTAAAGCATGACCATAGATGTGAGATAATTCAAATGGAGGAGAGAAGAGAAAGGCGATAAGGAATCATACATGCAAAGTAAGAGCAGGTTTGAAGTGGTAGAGACAGAAGAAGACGATAAAGAGATGAAGAATATAAGCAACACCAGAAAGAAAAATGTTGTTGGCAGACAGGTAAAAGTTAGAAAATGAAAAGTAAAACGTACATTGTCAGAATCAAGAGAACAAAAAAAAGAAGCATGAACTTTAGTGCTGGTTGTATAAAATGTTAATTGCATAAAGATTATAGTGTTGCATCCAACTAAAATATACTGTTTAATTGATACAGTAGTTTGTTTTTGTGGCTTTTCCCGGTTAGGAGTCGTCACAGCGGATCTCTGGTCCACTAATGATTGGCAGTTACTTTTTATGGTGCTGAGTTGCCAGCCCGACGCCCAGCCTTCTGCGAAGGCATGCCCATTCACGTATGTCTTACGGAGGCCACTCGACCGCAGGGAGGACAGTGTTTGTGGAAAAATAAAGAATACAGATAGCAATATTATGGGGAAACAAAGTCATATGGAACTTTGGGACTTGTTTACAATATAGCTCAACTATATCGTATGATATTGCAGAAAGTACATTTGTTAATGTAAGAGTCAGAATGTAGGTATTAAGGACAGCTGTAGTATATCCATATACAAAGGCTAAAAGGCGACAGTAATCAAGGAAATAAAGCTTTCTATTAGGAGATTGTCATGGCAAAGAGTAAACTAGTGCAATATGTGATTAAATTCAGGGAGTTAATGAAATGAGGAGGTTTGCAATTGAGAATATTACTTATAGTAGAACAACATTAAAAAGACTACATTTTTTTCAGAACATTTAAGACTGTATGGGAGTGTAAGATGGCATTTTATTCCTGATAATGTTGCAGTGTCAGATAATAATGGTGAAAATGTCAAGATTATGAGACTGTAGAGCAGGGGTATCCAACCTTTTCAGTTGCAAGGGCTGCATTGAGTCAGGGGCCAAACGGCAAGTGAGGACCAAAAAAAAAAAAAAAGGTCTCACATTAACTGAAGAGCAAAAAAAAAAAAAAAAAAAAAAACAACCCAGGTTTATGAGGGCTAATGTGGCTGTATTGTAGGTGAATTTGAACAATAAATAAATTAATAAATGCATAATATTTGCCCTAAAATTCAATATCTCATTCTAATGATGTTCTAAAGCAGCCTGCATCCTTGCATTCACTAAGCCTGGAACATGTCTTACAATGCAGCAATGTAAAGGAAATTATTTTATAAACAGCAGCAGCAGACATCCCTCTGATACGCATCTATACTCCCCTGCCCAGCGACATACTTATACATGCATACAACTTGCATGTTACATCAAAAACAGTGCTGGTAGTGTCATCTATAACTTCAAGTAAAGAAAACAAAAAATGCCTTGTCATCTTCCTCCAACTACAAGAGCGATTTACTGTAAATATCTTCTCATCTGCTGTCACTTCATATGTAACACGCACATTAATTACAAAAAAAAAAGGAAGAAAGATCCTGGGGTGTGGTTAGCTCTCCAAGGTCAAATAGTCATATGCAGGCAGCCACCCAGTTCAGACTATCACTCTTTGAACAGTGGAATGCTTCAATTTTCCATAATAATAACAATAATAAACAACCTTTATACTCCCAACGAAACTCAGACCCCTTCAAAGCATCACTGAGGTAAATCCAACCGCTAGTGTAAATAATCATCAAGACTGACACAGGTGAGTACCAAGCAATCAATGTCAGTCTGTGAAATAAAATAATAAAAAGGAAATGTGCAAGTTTTAATAATTATGTCACAACATCTACCCTTTCACAGACTCCTGTAAATTGAACCATATCCGGTATCATAGATTATATTATGATACTTAGGGAAACCTACCCCAACACTCTTGCAGACAGACACACACACACACACACACACACACACACACACACACACACACACACACACACACACACACACACACATGCTCCAAAAAACAAATACAGAATGGAACTTGACTGTCTGTTTTATTTTCTTTCTATTGTTGGTAGCTCAGAGTACAAGATGGATGACATTAAACTGATTCACTGCCTGAGGTACATACAAGTGACAGTCTCTCCTGTACTGCAGTGATGCTTGGGGGGGTTGATACTGCCAGTTTAGGTCTTCCTGATCACTAGCATCCATACACGGTATACAGTGCTTGTCTTGCTCTGTGGTCTGGCCAGTCTCTGCATGATCCAGTGCTGTGTTGGCCGGGGGGGATGCGTTCTAACAAATGTGCTCTATCCTCCTGGACAGCTAACAAGAACCACTACACCCAAGTTCTCTATGCGACTGTGCACAGTGACTATGGATATGGTGACCTAACAAGAAAGACACAAAGCAAAGCTCAGTAATTTAACTGCCACAAGGTTTGAAGTGGAAAGAAGGCAATGAAAGGTGGGGGGGGGGGCATTTGCTATGGTAGTTAGATGTTACACCAGTGTGATTGATGCTTCAAATATTAACTTTCAAAGGTTAACAATGAGTGATTTTTGTCTAATTTCAGAATTTAGTCCAGTACACCAGATCTAAGACAAGCCCAAGGGGAGGATGTTAATGACAAAATCTCAGAACATCTACGAGAGACCAAGACAAGAGAATCATGAAATGTACATGTCAAGCACTAGACTAGAAGCTCTTCCTCTTCACTCCAGCAAGTGTCCTGCAGATGTCCGGTAAAATGACTTGCACGTTAATAAAAATAAAATGAATACATACATATGGAAAACACACTGCTGTAACTTAAAAAAAACCCCATTGCAGACAGCATTAGTGCATTCATGCAAGCAGATTATGTGCCTCACCATGAGAGCTAATTTACTTGTTACACCCACAAAAATAAAAACTCTCCAGTGTCAGCTCTTAAAAACTAAAACCGCATGGGAGACTCAGTATAAAAATGTGCACATTTCATTGCCAAAAACATACTTTTAATCACTCCATCTACACTGGTTTATATTTTTAAAAGCCCACTGCTTTAAAATGGTTAGTGTGAGCTTGTTATTACAATTAAAGTGATAAATTAATGCATCCATCACTGAGTAACTCTTATTGTCTGACCAGTAAATATACTACTTTTGCAAAACTGCCTTTACCACTACAAAGAGCGACTACTCCATAGTTAAAGAATCACCTCATTACTTAAAATGTATTAAAAAGAATTGACCATTTCATATTAAACAACAAGATGTGGTAAAAAGAACATCCCAAGATTACACCAAAAAACACGAGTCACACATTCAAACATATTTATGGCTTCAGACTACCAATTCACCACTGCTGAAAATACACTGAAGCATGGCATGTGGACCCCTTGCACAAAAACATCATGCAAGTCAATTCAAGATCTGAACATAATACAGCTTCATTTCTTATTCATACGCCTCAACTTCTAAGCACAAAAAAATCTGGACAAAGACTAATATAATGGGGGACAATGGCCCAAAAATAGGAACAGGTTTTAAACATCGCTTTAATAAACTTAAGAAAGTTGCTATAACAACACTTTTTGTGCTAGAATGCATTTCCTGCAGGATATGAAGTCTGAAACTCATATTTCTGTAATTTTCAGACTTCATTCCTCACTGATATGCAAAAAAACCCACAAATTTTATGAGAAACAAACCAAACATACGATGCAAAAATTTGGAAAGGTATGCTACCGCTCCACCAAAGCTTACCTGACCTCGCCAAAGACACACAGCATCATGCGTCTCTGCATCTTCCATCATTCAATGCCCTGAGTCAAAGAAAATGCTGCCAAAGTACAACTTTCAGTCACTGTTGAAATAAACCTACAAAAAATATCCTTTGCTCTGTGAACTAGCAGCCTCAACAACCGTACTGTCATCAGTAACAACTGAACAGCAGCGAAAACCGGGGGCTGCATATTGTTGTGGGGCCAAGATCTAAATACGCTGACTATAGCAACATCTTACCATCTACTAGAGACGTATTCCAAACAAGTTAAAAAGATCTTATTAAAATTACTTACCTTACCTTTTGCTATGCAATGTAGTGTAACTATAGTTAGTGAAATAAAATAAATCCTCTCTCCATGATCTCGCTCCTTCCTTCAGCTTTACCAGAACTATAAAAAATGACCGAACGGTGTTTTCGCGCATGTGCATACCAGGGGAACAACGCTGGTATGAAAAAACGGAAGTTGGCGCATGCGCAGAACAGCAAAATTACGCGAACGTGTAAACACACGGAAAAAAAGTTAAATTAAAATTAAATTTAAGGGTCGCGGGCCGCATGGAAGAGCTCTGAGGGCCGCATGCGGCCCACGGGCCGCGGGTTGGACACTCCTGCTGTAGAGGTTAAAAGAAGTTTACAGGAGAGTAACTCTGGGCTTATTAGGGAGGAGAGAAGTCAATTGTGGTGTGGTCATTTAACAGGGAGATTCTCTTATACATCACAGACAGAATGGTGTTTAGCCTTTAAGATGAAATAAAATGTTTTTACAAATATATAAGCAAAGTATAAAAGAAAAAAGTAAATATAATGTAAGGTGAAAGATGTTTGAAAGAACTTCAAAAAAATGATGTGGACTGTTTAAAGAAAGATCTATGAAGAAAGAAGAGATGCATCTTACCTATTCCATCACCCCCTTCATACCTCAATCTCCATCTCATGAGAGGACTAGAACTCTTTGGGTGCTTATTCTTTAACCCATGGGTCTAGATTAGCCTTTGTTTCAACTCTAACTTCCAAAAGTTCTTGTATTGCAGATAGGTGGTTTGCTTCACAATGGTAGACATTTGTCATATTCCATGTACAGGGAACCTAAGCATTGCATAGCCTGCTGAGGGGATAAAAGTTAATAAAGTAGTCTTTTAAAGTATGGCATGACTGACATTAATTGTTGGCATTAAGAACAGTGATATCTAAATTGTTTGCGTATTAAATTATTATACACCGTACGAGTTTCAGGAAAAGTTTTGAAATGATTTATTGTGGTCTCATTTTTTATATCACAAAAACCTGGTATTTTAACAGGGGTGTGTACACTTTTTATATCCACTGTATATGTATTTTCATCTATCATAAAAACAATCTCATTATGGATAAATAATACTTACTCTGCCAGATGGAAACAACTACAAGAAAACATGTGGCTATAGTCACTTTTTACATTACCACAACAATGTACACAACTGGTATAAAAACAGCTTTCTCTGGTTGATGAGAGAATATTTTATAGAAAGCAAAAAAACATATAAATTCCAGATGCATAAACAACATGTTAAATGGTTATAAAACCTTTATAAATAGAAATCCCAACATAAAAGCTTGGTCATTCATGCTATATCCTATTGCATGTATGCAAAATAACATTAAAATATTTGATTTACACATAAGACAGAAAAATGAATTGATTTATTGGCATCAGTTGTTAGAGTCTGAGGTAGTTCTGACAATGGAATGTATAAGAAGTAAATTTGATTTAGACGATGACTTATGGCTAAGTATACAGGATATAAGGCAGCATATTACTTAAGTAGACTAGAGACAATGCAGCTGACAATTTGACAAAATGTGCTTAAATTCATAGACCATATTTTTTTTAACAACACAAGTTGTACATGGAAAAGGCCACCTATCAAACATTTATAAAATAGTTAAGAAAACAAAATTATGTCCCAACAAATACTTTTGGAACTATTATAAAACAGTCAACAATCAATTTCCAACTGACAATGATAAAAAAAAAATTAATACTTCTGTCCAGAAAGCAAACATCTCTATAATTGCAGTGGAAGCTTTTCACATGGAAGTTTATTCATAGGTCCTATATAACACCACATAAAATCAAACTTGTATTTAAACAAAATATTGGCTGCTGGAGATGTAAAGAGAATTTAAGAGCAGAATGGCAGCATATGTTCTATGATTCTCATCTATTTAAGCCATTTTGGGACAATATTAATTATTTCTTGCCAATTGTTTTTAATGATTTTCATTTGTCTAAACTTTTGATGTTATTTAATGCACACATACCCTAGTGTGTTCTAGAATAAAGTTTCCACTATTATGGGCATTATTAGCAACTGCACGCAAAACCATAACTACAAATTAGAAAAGCGAGAATTCACCCTCATTCAAGGAATACAGAACCATCGTATTGAATGTATTGAGAATGGAAATGAGAACCCTCAGGAAGAGAACAGAAAGAACAACAACTTACTATAATTCATGGCCAAAGATAGTAGAAATACTGGAGAGAGATGACTTAAACACTACATGTAATCAAGTCTGAATGCCAAAGTGTAAATCATCTGTGTAAACCTAGACACCCTTGTATACAGTTTGTTTTGATGTTTTTATGGTTATTAATTTTATACTGTTGTTAACCTGTTTTAATTATGTTATCATATTACAAGCAAGGGAGCCCGCAGGATTTTTTGCAGTGGGGTGCAAACCCAGAGCCCCGCCCATGTAGCCCCCCCTCTGCTCACGCAGCCCCTCCCCCTCCACCCACGGAGCCCCACTGCAGCTCCACCCACGCAGCCCCACTGCAGCTCCACCCACGCAGCCATTCCAGTGTCCCATTACTTGGCTGTTTCTCCCAATTTGTCATAGACACTGTTCAAATCTCTGTGTGCATACTGTTTTATGCTTTACTTCTACAATGATTACAGATATTCGGATTTCATTTAAAACTTTTATTTCAAATTTTATAGCACAAACACTGATAGACATTTACTAAACCTAAACAAAGCAAAAGTCATACAATGAAAACAGACTTAGCATTAAAACTTCTCTACCTTTGAAATTCACTTTCACTGAAACACAGTGGCAGGGTAAGTTTACCTTTGGGCTGTTTTCAAATCATAGGCTCCTTGCACACATCTTTAGAACCATGCAAAAGTTCTTTGATTTACCTTCCTGACTGTATTAATTATACTATATAATAATTGAATTATATCCCTTGTATAATACAGCACCACTTGTTAGAGTGTGTTTTAAATGTATAGTTCTGAACATTTTTCCTTTAAGCAATGAAACAAATCTTATGAACCGATAATGACAACCTGCCCAATTCAGAACATTTCAACCATAAAGGGCCACTCAAACTTCTGTCATTACAATCCACCAATATCAATCAATATGCAGAATTTCTGCAGAAGTAAAAGTCATCCGATTAATTCCAAATTAAAGAGATTTGAAACCAATGAAGAAGTTGTTGTTAGAAAACAACTTTATATTTCAGTGTTTCATATACAAATTCAGTGCCTGTTGCCCTTGAAGAATAAATTGCCTATGTTACATTAAAAGAAATGGTAAGCTGGTATATTGCAATAGGGAATGGGTGGCAAGCTGAAAAACAGGTTCATAGTTATTAGGTGTTTCATCCAAAGGAGGGCATACTAAGGACTGCAGTACCATACCCCCTTAAAATACAAATGTACATGCTGTAGGAATAGAACATACAGCCCTTTGCATCAAGATGCAAGTATGCTACCTACTGTGCTAACACTGCTGTAAAATTCTATACCACAATAATAATACCATTTGCTAAACAAAACAGTTGCACATTTTAAGCAGACAGCATGAGCAGCAGTAACCTTTGCTTCCGTTGAAGCTCACAATTCCTTGAAAATGCACTTGAAAATAAATTCCACCTGCTAGATCTAACTAGGGCATTTTTCTCTCTCTGGCTCTGGCTGTCTGTTTCAAATATTTTAAGCTCAAATCTGAATCTTGAAGAAGAACAGTTTAGAGAACATAGAAGAAAGGCAGAGGAGAGTGGCATTGTTATATTGTAGAACAAAGCATTTAAATAAGTTGGTGATTGGATATAAAAAATGTACTTTGGAATTACTGCTAAACCTTATGACAAGGAAGCAGTCATTCTACTGTGCCAGATAGTATGACAGTCTGGCTGACGGACTGGGAAAGTACCATGGCTAAAGAAATGTATGGGAAAGGTGACATATGCCCAGCGATTAGGTCACAGCTGTACAAGAAAGGGGTACCTCACACTGAAAATGAGCATAAATGAACACATGGAGACAACCTGAAACATCATAGCAGTTTCTACAAGCAAATGAATCCACTGGTAGCAGTACATGCCAAGGTCTTAGGGTTAAATGATTCCAACTTAACCAAGTGAGAATGAATGGTCCAACTATCCACAGAGACAGGGTAAGGAAAGAAACATAAAGATGGAGCTAACAGAGATGATACAGCCATAGAAGCTGGCTGAACTGAGACTGGAGCTATATCAGATTACCACAAGAGACTTGCATCCTATCCAGAGGTGGTTAAAGAAAGTGTTGCTACTTGGGATACTGCATTGGACAGCTATTTGACGTGTTGTTATTAGAATAGAGCATTACTTACATGTGCAATCTACTGCAATTACTGCCATAGGAGGGATATCTTATGTACTATTGACCACCATTCACTTGGTCTGAGAAGGGAAACATGGAAAAAAAATCAGGTGTCATTGCTGGATAATATTCTTGCATATGATTTAATAGGAAATTATTCTGATAATCACATGCAATTGCATGCAGCTAGGCATGCCGACAATTGTGTAGAGCACATAGCCGGGGGAAATACAGATGGAGCTCAAATCTACAACAGATCCTGGTAATGCAGCTACTTGCAGGAAACAGCTAGGTAGTATTGACAAGCATAAACCTGAACCACAATTCTCATAAGGTTTTGAATTTCCTTTGGAAGGGACTGCCTTAGAGGAAGACTTAAGAAGTAGCAACAAGTCTGAATCTGAACTTTGCCTGTGAAAAGGTACTACATTTAAAAGGACTTACCTTACAGAATGAGAGACACAGTAGAAGCAAGCCTGAATCTGATCTACAACTGCCAAAAGAGACTAGACTTCCTTTGGAGTAGCAGTTGGAGATGATCATAGAGAGGTGAGATAAGCACAGTTCTAAGATCCTTTATTACAGAGCTTGAGGGAGACAGCCAAGGAGTCTCATATTTTGAAAAGGCAGAGTGGACTCAGATACTGAGGAAGGAAATTATTGAACCAAGAATGGACTCATTAAGGAGAGCAAGAGAGAGAAATAATATTTATAGCTGGTAGTCCTAAAGGTTTGCTGATTCGCATATCTGTGTACGGGCTATACATATCATTAGTCATGAAGCACACAGAAGCAATACTTGTGCAATATTTCTATTGGCCAGTCATTACAGAATATGCATCCTGAAAAGTGCATTATCGGTGTCAAAACTTAATAAGGCAAGAGACAAAGCCAAGGCTGTTTTGATGTCATTGCTTGCTACTGAAAAGCCATTCCTAAGATTAGATATAGATAGTGTGAGTAGGCTTAGTATTCAAAGCACTACATGTAAGAGATTTGTACTGATAGTGGTAGACTATGCTACTAGTTTTTGTGTGGAAGTGGCTTTGAAATAATTTCAGATGGAAAAAAAATGGCAAATACATTAGAAATAAATAAAATAAATAAAAAATTCTCAGAGAACAGCTTTTTTTTTGTCCTCAGCAAATGTAGACAGATGAAATGCGACCTTTATATCTGTTCTTGAGACACATTTGTGAAAGTGCTGTGAGATAAAGGCATTACAAACTACCCCTACCATCTGCAAACAAATGTTTTTGAAGAGGTTTAGCTGTGTAGTTCATACCATTCTGAGAAAATCTGCACACCAGTTTCAACAGGAATTAACAGTACTATTTGCTTTTTTGCATGCGGTGAAGTAACCAGAGACATACTTTTCACCATTTGAACTATTCTGTGGTGACATGATAAGGGTAAAATTATACTTTAATCATGATGAGTGGGATGATGAATGTATTTCTGACAAAGAGGCTATAATAGCAAATGTCCTTAATTTCAGTATTAATTTTAGAGAGCTCAAGGGTTGGCAAAGAGCCCCTTGTACAAACAAGCTGGAGAGACGGACCATACGGTTTACAAAAGGTAATGATTTACTTCTGTTCAGCTAAACAAGCTGCAGTCAGCATGGGAGCATCTTTTCACTGCTGTGTGTGTGTGTATATATATATATATATATATATATATATACACACACACACACACACACACACTGTACACCTCTTAAACACTTACAAACACACACACACACCTACCTCTCACTTGTACGCTCATCCCAAGTCCAAACGGCTTCTGGAATTCAAATTACATGTGCAAATGCAGAAGATTAATATGTAAACCATCGGCCGCATGTATGGAGAAGACGAAAACAGGTCGCAAGCACCTGTTCCGTTTGTATGACTGGACGCAAAGAGCGTTCTTAAAGAAGAACGCCCTTAAATTTTTTTTTTTTTAATTCGAAGTAAATTAATCTCCTGGCCAGCCGATTCCAGGGGGGTGCAAGTGCACCCCCTTGCCCCTGCCTGCGGGCGCCCTTGATTACAAGGTTATTGAAAATATATTCACTTTGAATAATTCAATAAAAATATTTAAGAAAAAATAAAATGTAGTTGTCTCAGTTTTTGAAAATATGAACATAAATATAAAAATATGAATAATACTTGGCAAACAAAGATTAGTTTTTCCACTGCAAGACATCCTGGACTTCTTAGTGTTGTTTTGTTAATAACTTCTTGTCCTTTCTAATACTGCCTACTAACTGGTAAGTCATTTAGTTAAAGAAGCCAGACCACAAAAAGTTCTGGAGGTTATAAGGAGATAGGATGTGAGCTGGAAGTATACAAAAAAGGTATTTTAGGCTGTGCAGCTTCAGTACCTGATGTACTTCTGATATCCCAAACAGTTCCTCAGATCCCAGGTAATCTAGGGATATTCTGGATAAAATGTGTTGAGATGGCTATCAGTTAAGACCAGAATCATTTATTTTGTCTATTTACAATGATAGTGTTAGAGGTAGACCTAGGACCTTGGACAAGATCTTTATTGGTCGTTCTCACTAAAAACATAGTCCAGTATACTTAATCACTTAACCACAAGTCTAAGTTCTTTTTAAGACTTTCAAATCTCTCTTCATGCCTAACCTCAACAGTTAGTGAATTCCAAGTAGTCCAAGCACTAAACTGGAAAAAAGTTTCTGTTTTACTTAGTTAATTATCTAGTGAAACAGAAACGGATTATTCCTAGTACATCTCCCAAGAGTTAGAAAAACAATTCCCAAAATATTTTCTATTTCTTCATTGTTCCTACATTTAAACACTGAAATCAGACCTCTGCTTATAGTAAACTGAGGTATTTATAGTCCTGAGGTTTGTACCTGTTATCCAAGAAGAGCGTCATACACCTATATGCAAATACACTAAGCACAGATTATTTGTAATAAGTAAATGCAAAGATATTTTAATAAACATATCTGCATGTGCAAAAGCATAAAGTTGCTGATGTTAATCCTTAAGCATGTGTGAAATACATAACATTTTCACGTCCATATGGTTTCATGTGTTCTTGGATATTGTAGACAAACATGGCTATGATCAACCATGCCCGAAGTAGTTAAGAAAAGCAATGGACGTAGCTTTTATTATTAACCTTTAAAAGAAATATAAAGGGGTTTTACAGGTATTATGTGGACATCCATAACAAAGCAAAAAACAGCCAGTAACGCAAGTAAAATCCAGTGACTTCCAAGGCAAAAAACAGAAAAGCAAACAAAATCACAGGAACCATGAGCAGCTGGTAAGCAAATAGTTTATTCACTGTTAAAGGAAACTTAAAACTGCTAGTAAAAAACTTTCGCCCAATAATAGGCTTCTTCAGGCATACTAATGGGTAATAGCATTTGCATTTGTACAATAGCATAATCACATGATCAACCATTTAGGCTCATTTCTGGTACTCTTTTTTAACAAAGGTTTTAAAGAAACATAGCCATTTAGTCCAGGTGCAGTATGTGCTCCTAGATGTAAAATCAAATTAAATTCTTCTTTTTCAGTTTGGTCATTAATATTTCCCCCACGTGTATTATCAACAACTTTCAAGATAGAAAACTTAAAACTATGTTTGTCCTGTATCTTTAATGTGTTTACATATGGCAATCATAACTACTTCTCTTTTATTCTCAGACAGATGATTACAAATGCAGTGTTTTAGTCTTTGGTTTGTTTCCCCCTACGTAATATGCTTGGCATATAACACATGTAGCCAAATAAACAACTTTTCTAGTTTCTCAATTGACATAGGCATTTAATCTGTGAGGAGGTTAAGAAATGCAGATCTGTGGCAGCCAAACCTACTTTCTCAGAAATTAGCCTAATTGCTTGATCTTGTGTTTATACTATTACATAAGTACAGATCCTGTTACCCATTAGTATGCCTGAAGAAGCCTTTTATTAGGCAAAAGATTTTAATAGCGATTTTAAGTTTCCTTTAACGTGAATAAATTTTATTTGTTTACCAACTGCTCATGGTTCCTGTGACTTTTGTTTGCTTATCTGTTTCCTATGCAGACATCCAGTTGTTTTTTTTAAAGAAAGGAAAGGAGAAAATAGGAAAAATTGAAAAAGGGAAGACTTAACAAAGAAGGAAATATAGAAGGTAAACTTTAAGAGGGTTGTGCTGGTGGAGGTAGGAAAGGAAGGGTAATATATTTTTGGTGAGAGATAAACCCCCACCCCTAATTTTGCAAGTGTTTGTATCTAAGAGGAGAGAGGATTAGAAAAGTAGGAGGTGAAGAGTTGAGACCAGGAGCAACCCCTGATCCACAGGACCTCAAACATTCCTATGTCTTGATGGTAGTGCAGTGGAGGACATCGATGTTGAGAGGGTGGAGGCCTGTGGTAGTGCTTTGGTCAGTACTGACTGGGGCACTGAGCCTTCAACCCTCTGAACAGCATCCTGTACTGGCTGAGGATATATCTTCACTACCTGCTCCATCAAGTCCTAAAGCCCATGGTCTGTAATGCTAGCCAGGCTACCATATGCCGGGGTGCCTACTGGACAGATGCCACCACCCTGACCCTGTAAGGATGTCACTGGATGAACAGAGGGTGAATGCTTCATGACCTGGAAGGAACGAGTTTGGAATGCTCCTAAGGGTTCTGGAACTGTGGAAGAAAATAACATAAATGTAGGAGAGAGAGAAACTAGAGTAGGACAAAGGAATGAAAAATTAAAATAAGAAAAAGAAAGAGGGAGGGTGGATAGATAGACCAACAAGAAATGGACACAGTAAGTTCACTCATAATGTAACACAGCAGTGCAAATGGTATTGTTTAGTTTTATTAAATCTTTATTCAAATAAAGATAAATTTTGGGAAGTACTCAGAAACATGGGAACAATCAGTACATTGCTATGATGTGGTAGTGATTTTCACATTTGCACTCTGCTCATACTGATTAATATATGCTGGTCTAAAATAAGAAGTGGGTAACACTTGACATTTCTGGCTGATATTGGTTGTGCTGAAGTTGTGTAAAGAAACCCCTCTGTTCCTACTAACTTTGTGTTTGAAATACTTTTGCATTTATAGATACAAAATAAATAAGAAATATAAAAAACATTAGAATATAACATTTATTTTATAAATGTAAATAATAATTTATTTTACCGTAGTCATGAGCAGCCTTAGTCATACAAGTGTCATGTTCTCTTGATCTCGATTGTAATTTATCTCCTCCTCTTCAGCTGCACATAGTATTTCTGACATGATTACATTTACTAATCAGGAAGATACTTAAGTTCTTAAGTTATTATTGCACTTAAGCTGTATGCTTATTTCTGTATACATTTTATATTGACTGTTGCTGTATGTTTCCATTTATTAATCATGATTGTAATGAAGGACTGCATGACTTCCTTCCAATTGTTACATGTTTATTTCTCTGTAGAGCTTGGCTATATGGGGGACCGGTACTTTTTGCAACTTTTTTTTTTGCAATTGCTTTGTATTTTCTGTTTCCCTGCCTTACATACCCGTCTTGTATTTTTATGTAATAGTTAAGTAACAGACTTTTAGCTTCCCCTCATAGAGATAGAAGCTGTACACCTACAAAAATGTATGAAATGTAAGGAAGTTTTGACATCCTTTCAGTTCAACTTGTTTGGAACCAAACATATTTACTTTTTACACAAGGCATGCACTAGAAATAACTCATGGCAATGTCTGCTTTCATAAATCAAAGTTTAATAAATGTAAGTATATAATGGTATTAAGTTAAAATGCGTACAGAATTAATGAAACAATGCATTTCTCATTTTCCTGTGTGCTGGTCATTCACATGCTACTTTAAACCCCCAACCCTACGCCAACTGCCGCTCTAACTAGAGTGAGGTAGCTAATTGAATCCAGCCATCTTGTGTGTGCAGTTAAAATTTTGTAAGAAGTACATGTCTCATATAATTGTTATATTAATAAATATTTTGCAGCCTACACAAACCAAATAATTTGTATCTATAAATTGTACTGCAACTATTACGCTAATACCTACAGCATAAGAAATTATGTGGCAATGCAAATATGTTTTTTCTATATATATATATATATATATATATATATATATTTGTGTGTGTGTGTGTGAAAAATATATGTAGTCATGAAGATTTATATGTGTTTTACAGAGATATATGGATGGATGCTTACATGTATGTGCTTTCTCATACATGTACGTCAGGGCATAAACATACCATATTTTGAAACAGATGCTGTTCTATTTACAGGTATGTTTATGCTTATTCATATCTTTGCATTGCATATAGACAGATATTTGCACTTATACATACATATCTTTTTGCCTTTACCTGCAGTTATGCAATATTTGTGTACTATGTTTAAATCTGTTTTTGGTAAGATTTAAAAAAATAATAAAGGACGGAATACTTACTGTGGCAAACCAAAACGCTGCCAGCCCAGCTAGCTGGAATTTTGTAAATAATTATATGTCATTTGAAAATATTAATTTGATTTATGTAGAAATGTGACACTGCAAACCCAGCTATCTGAATTTTGTAAATAATCACATGTCATTTGTGAATATTAATATGATACATTGGCTTGTCTTACAAATGTAAGAGAACTATATGTTATGTGTATATTAAACTACTGGCACAGAAGTGTGTTGAACTGTATGTCATGTACTGAGCTTCAAGAATGTAACCACAGAGTACCCCACTGGAAAAGAACAGAAATGTGTATAAACTATATGCCTGTGCAAATGTATGTTTTCATAGTAGACGTTGGAACATACAGAGTTAACTTGCAAAGTCTAAGAAAATAAGTTGAAAAGTAAAGAGTTTTATGATGTGCTATAAAGTTGGTTAATACAGCAAGAAGACAGATGTCTACAGCTAGAAGTTCTTTTTATTGTCTGGAAACAGAAATAATTACTAGGTTTCGGAGAGATAAGTATTTTTGACACAAAGGTGCTACATTTTAAGTTTGTTAGCCTGGGAACTGAAGGCAGGTGACAAATAGTGATATCATCCAGCTGACCTAGCAGTAATGTTTCGATATTAATTTAAGAACCATCTCTCAGAGAACATCTGTGCATTTTGTATTTGTATTTGGACCTAGAAACATCCTTTCATCAGCACTTCTGCCTTGCTGATAGTAAGTACTAGATTACAGTAATCTTTTAGAGATAGATAGGAATATAGTAAGATTAGTTTAGATGTTTTCTGTATTTATGAGAGACTGTCCTGCAGTGTTGTTTTAAAATATTTCCTGTGATTGTTTTAAAAAATTTCCTGAGATTCTGAACTCTGTTGTTACTGTGTCGAGTATTGTCTTGTGCTTTCATTATTTATTAAATATGTTTAAAACTTTTTTGTGGATGGTTCGTTTAGAGATATTTAAGCTCTTACAGTACTTGCATATGTATTTGGTGACACTGTATACACCACTCCAAATAGCCTTGCTGTTGGTCACACTTAACATTTGGATAATAGTAACATCACACATTAGGATTTGTCACCCTTTGGTAAGTCCTTAGTAGCTGATAATTATGGGTGGTTGGTGGCAGCTGGTACTACCTTATAGTCTGGGCAGAAGGGAGCATAGCTAATGAACTTGTGGCAACCTTTCCAGGAGTGCATGTGTGTTTATATATAAATCAAATCTCAAAGAAAGTGTGTGTGTGTGTGTGTGTGTGTGTGTGTGTGTGTGTGTGTGTGTGTGTGTGTGTGTGTGTGTGTGTGTGTGTGTGTGTGTGTATGTATGTGTCAGCTACTTGGGCAGGGACACGAAGCACTGTTTGGACAGAGAGAGTGTTGGAGGTTTTGGATTGACCACTCGGCTGAGATCTTAACCCTATAATTGTGCCAGTGGGGAGTCTTATTGGGGATCTGGAGAGAGAGGGAGAAACCAACCCCAGATTGACTGTGATCTCTGTGTGCTCTTAAGGAAAATTGTTCTTTACTGTGTGTGTAGTTGTCATCCTCCCAGTGTGCACATCCCTCACTGGTGCTAGTGGTGAGGATTGAGGCTGCTTGATTACTGGACCAGTGCAGGGGCATCGCACTTACTATAGAAATCTCTCCTTTTTGTCATCACCTGGTATACCCACTCACTCAGCTGGTCAGGCCTTCAGCTCTATAGGTCATCATATCTCAGACGACACTGGGGGCCAGAGTGGGTGATCCCTGTCAGGGATGACAGGTGCTCACCCAGCTCTCAACAGATGTCATTTTTTTCCAATGTTACACATGTATACAGGACTGTATTTTCTCCAGGTGTCAATCCCTAAGGAGATAGAGCCTAATTTTGGTCTCTTTGTCAGACCAGCTCAGAGATTGGCCTTGTGCCTTCACCTGCGATGCCCTCTCTCAAAGTGCCATCACCAGAATGAAGAAAGTATGACCAGGGCTGTGGTTCACAGATTTGGAACTATACACTCAGGGTGTGAAATCACGTTAACCCAGCCCATTTAAAAAGTAGAAGTGTTAGACACAGCATTAGTATTGGCAGGTTTGGTTTTACCAAAATGTTTTGTCACACAGCCTTTTCTAAAGGAATACATTCACATTTCAGTTCCATGGTGAATAAAAATCATTAATTTTAAAGTTTCTTACAGCTGTTTATGCTTCTGCGCTTTACTTTTTATTTTTATTTGAACAGTAAACCTGAATATCTTGCATTTCTCATTTATTTAAACATTCATTTTGCATCATCGCATCAGTGAAAATCCAATTGTTTTCTTTTTTCTGTTTTTTGTATAAATAAGTCATCCTGCACATGTCATTATAATATTGAATAATTTGAGGTGATGAGGTGTGCCGTACTGCACAGAATGGGCATATATTATGCTTCTTATTTATGCAGACTAAACTGTAAACTGATTCCAGATTCCATTTTCTAATCATAGGAGCATTAAAGAATTCCTAGGGTTGTTCGCACATACGTGAGGACTGCTGGGGACTCCACCACTTCCCACAGCATATTCACGAGTACCTGAGGCCTGATTATGCCAGTTTGTTGCTTTACACTCTTGCCATTACTGAGATGCATTGAAATGAGAGTATAAAAGTCTAATTTGCATACAGCACATGTAAATTACCCTAAATTTATGCAAATAAGTTTTTGACCACCATATCAAGTTGTGATGACTCGAGATTGTTGACAAATGGCTTACAAAACCACAGACTTTCTCAATAAATAAAAAGTAAAGGTAGAAATTATTAGGAAACAGTTCATATTGATATTAGATAACCAGTTTTATTTGAATTGTGTTTATTGATCTGACAGATTTGGATGGTTCATGTCAGTACTGATTACGACTGTCATTTATGGATGAAAATTTGCAACAGCACAACTAGAAATGTATATTAGGGCAGTCATAATGGCAATGTGAAAAATAGTATGGAAACTCTTAGAGTACATAATTTGAAGTGATTCTAGTATGTTCATAAAACAAAGCATAGCCCTCACCCTCTTCAGAAAGAATTTAGATGAATAGATAGGGAACCATAAATTCACAACTGAGGTACTGCCCATTTACCTCATGGACAGGGGCAGTCTAAAATGACTTAGGGATCCAACACCCAAAGACCCACTAACCTGATACTAACTTACCCATATCTAGAGAATTTAGATATACTATTGTCATAGCCTTGGTATTATTGGCTATGGTTGTAAGTCTGTTGTGCCATTAGCCTAGTAATCACCTATGACGATGCATTTTCAAAAATGATTTTGTTTCAAGATACTTGCAGTTTAACTTGGATTTCTCAGTGTCACTCCTGAATGAAAAATGACAGTATGATTACAGGAAAGTGTTACAGGAAGGATACAAATCCGTTATCAAAGTGCTTGCAATACTGATATGAAAATGTTGAAGGTGGTGCAAAGATTAATGCAAAACATCTTTAAATTGCTGGATTGGGACTTAGCATGTGCATATTGATATGGTTATTTTGTCACTATATCTGTACTCTGCTCTTTTATGATTAATTTGTGGTAAAAGTAGGCATGCTTTCATAGCTGTGCTTTTGGGATGTTGATTGCATCAAACCATTCAGTGTATTATTTTGGCTTGTTGTTTTAGGCATATTAATAATGCAGCAGCAGGAATCCAGACAATGAAAGGACAATTTTATCCATGAGGAGAACTGCATCCTCATGGCAGGCCTTAGGATGGATTCACTTTATAATCCTGAAATACTGAAATATCGAATTTCAGTATCTTGAGACTATAAAGCCGAAAACTCACAAACCCAAAACCTCAAAGCCGCGAAATTTGAAACCACGAACATCACAAAAACAAAACACCACCCAAACAAACACAAATACACCTACCTCCTGACACTGCAGCAAACCAAACCAACACACACAAACACAACAAAACTAACACACGCTTGCTATAAGCAGGGGTGCAAGCCCCCATGCACCCTCTATGTGGGGGGCTGTGCCCCCCGCACTCCCCCTACTTATATATACTAACTCCAAGGTTGCACTAAAAACCAGAAGACAACAAACCCACTACCACACATTCTACACCCCCTTACACAAACACATCACATACGTACAAACACGACCACTCTAAACACTTACACACTCACACCCTTACCTACCTACCCTAACCCACACCTAAAATTCCCCAACACACTCACACACACACAAACTGTCCCTAAAACCCTTAAAAAACCTTACACTTACCAAACACTCCATCACCACTGCAGGTTCGAGATTTCCGTATTTGACATTCTGAAGATTCGTGCAACCGCAGATTCGACACTTTGGACTCAAGATACTGAAATTTGTTATTTCAGTATTTCGAGATTCTAAAGTGAACCCCCTTAGGACATATGTCAAATGCGTTTTTAGAAAAGGGGGGCAGAAACAAGGTGAGAGGGCAAAGGCTAGGAACCATGTGGTTATAGATATAAATGCTATTGGTGGAAAGAACCACATACTAACACAGTGCAAATAGAGAGTAAATGATTGGGTAGGATGCACCAGAGCAAAGGCAAGGCAGAATGTAATTGCCTGTAGCAGTACTGCAGTGGGGGGGTGCTCCTACACTTATTTCTTTAACACCCAATGAGGAATACCTCTTCTCTATCATGGGGATGATTCTGACGCAGATGACAATGGTCCTGCATAATTAGAAGTGGTGTGGACACTGGCTGTTACTCACTTCTGCAGCATCAACAGACATCTGATAAGGAAGGTTGGCCTAACACCGGTAAAATATTTATATAGAAAACTGACTGCTGAAATGGAATGATTATATGCAGTATATGACAATTGCTGTTAACAGGTGAGCCCTCCATGGTAAGCATCCTCCACACCTCCTTATACAGCTATAGTAGTGAATAAGAGTAGTTGGTTAGTAATGTATTCATTTAATTCATTACAGGGTCAACAGCAGAAACAAACAGCTCTGTTATACCAATAAATGTAGAGGATACCAGCAGCAGAGTGGTTGACGCTATTTAGGAGGCAGCCTGAGGAAAGTGGCATGAAGTCACCAAGTTTAGTGGCAGGATCTCACACTCCACAACATGTTAGTAACTGTGCAGGAAGTGACACTGGATCACAAGGTCAAGTACAGGGTGGCATTACTCTACAGGTTGTAGAAAAAAAAGACAACTGCATCTCTAAACCAGTGTCTGGAAACCCACTGGAACACCTTCTAGATGATGGCAGAAATTCTGAGGAGACAGTGTCCACAGTAGCAAATTTACAAAGCAGTCACATCACAACGACCAAAGGAAACATGAAAAGCATTGGCTGCTCATCGACATTAAGGCTCAGTGCACTGCCACAGAGTGTCAGCTAGAAATGGTCAGCATCCTCCAGTGAGGCTTTCCAGCACTACGTGCAAATGGAAGAAAGTATAATGCAATGGTCACACTGATTTATAGTGTGGTGGCACACCAGGCATCCACAGCTGCCTCCATTTGTACACTAGTGAACACTTTCCAGACTCCAGTAAGAGTCCGTGTTGGAAGAAGACTGGGTACTGTCCAGACACATGGTGTATATCACAAGGCACTGCAAGTGATTCTCAAGAAGGTAGTGGAAATAGTAGGTAGCAGCAAACATAACAGATTTCATGCAGCCACATCAGAGTGCATCTGCATGGAGCAGAACCTCTCATTCAAGGTCTTTGTCCTGCAGTGGTGTGAGATCAATGTCTGAAGGCTCACCTGCAAGGTACGATATAACAATAATTATAATAATTACGATAATGTGTGGGACACGACTTCACAGCAGGTAGCCATCTAGCTGACATGACAGCTCCCTCTTCAAGATTATATGCACTGTCACCTACCCTGTCTTTAGCAGATGTTGTATATGACAGATTTGACCTTGACCTACTGGGAATCAGGCTAGATATTTCAGGTACTTACAATTTGACTTTAACACACAGGTGTTGTTGTGTAACTTGAAAGGCAATAAGTTATTAAATAAAAACTGCAAAAAAATTGAAGGAATAAAGGCAGAATATGTAATTGCAGAATGTAAACCAGTATTAAGACACTTTGCATCTGCATGCGTTTCACTTCAGTAACAGTATTGCTTACGATTAAGAGAAATATCTTGAAAGAAAGCGGTGCGTCATAACGTTAAGATTGCATTGATTTACACCATTAGTGGTCAAGCCATTATCAGTGTTAAAGCTGGCAGCTGCTGGGAAGATAAGACGAGTACAGCACACTAAAAAAAAAAAAAAATACTGCACTGGTATCCTGCCATGTAATCTGGCACTTTTGCTATCTCACCCTCAGCACTGCACAGATGATGGACTCTCGAAAGGCACAGCTTGTTGCGTATCACAAAATGAAGAAATTTGATGTGCAGTACCTTACCAGAAAGCAATAATACATTTGAAATACATAATACTTAAACTGAGTAAACATAACACAGAAACGCATGACATACATTTTCCATTCAAGTGCAAGGTACGAACTTGTAAAATAATGGAATGACACTTTTCATTAAGTATAGCACGTCAGGAGATTCAGTACCTGCATACTTAATTAAGTACCCCCACCTAAGCAGAATTTCTTCTGTAAAATATAATTACTTCTTATATGATGCCTAATGACATCACTGAGCAGTTGTTCATGATCACTTAGACATTCCTTTAAAAAAACAATAATGTGACTGCCTGGTCCGAAAAAAATGTAAGTATAGGGGAACTGCCTGATGAACAGTGACTGTAGACCATGTACTACACTGCGAAGCTCACATATATCACTGCATGCATCAGTTGTGCTCTGTATTCTTTTACAAGAAGGAAACCACTAAGCTGAATGTCATGGTCCATAGATTTTGACCATATGCCATCTCTGTGCTTGTGCACCTGCATGCCATGCACAATCCTGCCACAAGTGGTCCCACACTAGTGCTGCCAGCTGGCCATCATTTGTCATGGTAGGAGTGGAACTGGAAGCTGTGCTGACAGCAAGGGTCACTCCACATGTCCATACCTCTCAACCTGGAAACATCAAAAATCTGGACAAAGGCCCATGAAAGTAGGTACAAGTGGCCAAAAATCGGGATGCTGATTAACATAAAATGTGCATAGTTGTGGGATACCAACATGAAATTTGAAGTCACTAAATAATAATAAATAACGGCAGACATTTGAAATTTAGATTTCATATCCCTCAGAAAATGCATAATACAAATCCAACCTGTTATTCTAGCAACTACCTGAGTTTACAGGAGCAATATTTAAAATCTGTCCCCATTTTTGGGCCTTTGTCTCATCATTATTTTTGGCTTTGTCCAGATTTCTTGCCCTGAGAGATTGAGAGGTATGCCACGTGCTGACCTGTTAAGCTGGTTCTTTTCCTTATCTCATTCTCCTTTCCTGTGTAGCCCCATGCTTCTCTTCATATCTGTTGGACTGCTGCCTACCAGCACTGGCCATTAACTGACTGGGTATTTTGAGACGGTAGGTCGTGAGCAGCAATGAAGTGGATGTTACCTTCACCCAGTGTTCCACCTCTACCACTATATCCAGTGTAGTTGGACTAGCTCATTAACTGCTGGGCATTTGTGTATTGCAGCACTGATATTAGGGCAGATCTTAAGATAATGATTGCATAATTGTCTATTAAGAAAACTAAAATGTCAGATGTTATGTAGTCCTATCTCACCTACATTCTTACCCGTGGGTTCGGAGCCGAATATCGGCCCCGACTCGGCCAATTTTTCTAGCTCGAAGTCTTTCATTGGCTGGGCTAAGCAGGTATCCCATGGTGCACTGCTCCATATCCCCAGATCTCATTTGCCGCTCGTGTAGCTCGGACGTGGTCTCGCTTGGCTGTGGCTAAATACCTTTTTTTCTTGTCTTAAAGAAAAGTTTTGGTTCATAATCAAAAGCTATTTTCATAGCTATTGTCTAGTGTTGTTTGAGGTTGTGATTGTATGATTGTTTGTGTGGTATCCACTGACTGTTCCCTCTGGGTAGGTCCGTTTCAGTTAAGAGGGCCTAGTCCTTCTCATATTGCCTTCTGTGTATACGGCCCAACCGTTTAAGTTAGATGTTTGGGCTATTCCCATCCCCTTGTGGTCTTCAACCATTTTTGGTTAGAGGTTGGACTTGTTTCTTCGTGTGTGTGCTTGGTCACTGTTTAGTGTTCATTCCCGCGTTTTGTGGTGGAGCGCCGTGAGTTTTTCAGACTTGTTTTTACTTTTTGGTGTAGTAGTGAATATGTCCAAAGATTCCAAGGAGCACAAACCTTCGGGGTTCAAAAAGTGCTCTAAATGTGGGTACAAAATGTCCATCACCGATGGGCATTCCATTTGTGTCTATTGCCTGGGAGCCATTCACCTGCAGGAGTCCTGCAGTTTTTCTCGTGTGTTCAGTCCTAGAGTTCTCCAAGAGAGAAAGAATAAGCTGATCTTGAAGGGACTCTTGAAACCCTCTTTTGAAGAGGCTATGGATTTGTCTCCCAGTGGCAAATCAAAATCTGGCAAGTCTAAAAAGAGATCTCTGGCTCAGTCAGCTTCATCGGAGCCGTCGGAGAAAGTCTCAAAAACTGCATCGACTTCCTCGGCTCCACTGTCCTTGGGGCCGCAGGAAGTGTCGGTGTTGACAGAACGGGCGTCGGCTCTGATTTTATTGAAACTTCTTAGGAGCCGATCGCCCAGTCTCAGACCAGTTTCTCCTGAGAGGAGATCTCGATCTCCAACACTGTCTTCCAAATCCTCCAGGACCCTTTCGGATGTGGATGTTGATAAGGTGGTCCAGAGGCTCCTTCAGTCACTGGTTTTGGCAAACTTATTTTCGGCTCCGGCCCAGTCAGCTCCAGAGCCTGCCCCGACCCCGTCTTCGATCATTCCTCCTCCGAGCACATCTGTGTCTTCGGAGCTGGAGTGTTCTGAGCCGAGTGATGTTCCTAGGCTGGCTCCAGTGGCCCCTTTGGCTCCATCGGTGCCGTCCTATGGGTTTGGGACTCAGGATTCTTCGGTCGGGCCCGAGGGGGACATCTTGGGGCTTATTTCAGTCCCAAGTTTCCCTCTTGGTGCCTCGGCTCGGGGAACTCCGACCCCCTTCATGGCCTCGGAGGCTGCTCACTCCTCGGACTTGGGGGGGCCTGCCTTCGAGGCTATGCGGACCGTGCTGGCTAGATCGTCAGCTACATCAGGCAGGTTGGTCACTCTGTCCCCCACCACTCTGGTGAGAGCCTCTGATCACCACCTATCCATGGACAGCAGAGCACCAGGGTCTAGGGATACCCCCACGAGTGGTCCCCAAATTCTGAGGGCCCCTCAGAGTTCGTGCCTGAGGAGACCCCTAGAAAGAAAACGTGCAAGGGGAAGCACATAGACTCCCAGGATGAGTCTCTCACCTCTGATACTGACCTCGAGGAATTGGAGGGGTCCCCCAAGTCATCCTCTGATGTTTCCTTCTCCGACATCCTGGAGATATTGAAACAAAGAGGTGACTGGCCGTCCAAAGCCCCTTCTGAGGAGGAGTCAGTACTCCTTAAGGCTTTTGGTGCTCAACCCTCTGCCTCCTGGGTGTCTCCACCCTTCAACGAGCTCCTTGATCTGATCTGTCGAAGAGTGTGGGAAAACCCTGATTCTGTGGAGCCCATGCCCAGGTGTCCCAACAAGTTTCTTTCCGCCCCCCAGGGCAAAGAGTTTCTGTCTAAAGGAGTCCCTGTAGATGCCATGTTGGTGGTGGCAGCCACACAGAAGGAAGTAGCAGAGTCTTCTTCATCCATCCATCCTCCTAACAAGGAGTCTAGGACCATGGACAGGTACGGGAAGCGTACCCTCTCCTCAGCAACCTTTACCTTATGGTCGCTGAATTACCTGTCTCACTTCACTCGGCTCCAGAGAGATCTCCTCAAGGAGTTAGGAGATACTCTTGCGGGTAACGTTCCTGAGGCGGTGGCCCAGACAGTTAATGCCCAGGTCTCTACCCTCAATTCCATTGTCAACTCATCCTTGCGGCTCATTTTGTATGCAGCCGAGGGAGCGAGTAGGGCAGCAAGCTCAGGGGTCACCCTTAGAAGACAAGCCTGGCTGCGCCTGTGTCACTTTGCGGAGGCCTTCAAGTCTTCCTTCACTGATGCCCCCTTTGATGGTTCTTCTTTGTTCGGGACCAAAGTGAAAGACACCCTTACCAGGTGCGAGCAAGAGGGAAAGACCCTGTCTGCCGTAGGGGTCCGTTTTTCCCTTCCTTCTAGGCATTATCCCAAGGCCCAGTGTGGAGGGAGATGTGGTTCAAGAAATCACAGAGGTTTTTTCCTGCTGCACAAGGTGAACCTCCCTCCAGAGGCAGCGGAGGGGGAGGTTATTCAGGGAGACGTTGCCCCAGGGGCAGAGGGGGCCCCCGCAATTCGTGAGACCGCGATTCCTTTTGTGGCTCTCCCTACTCTCGTTCCTAAGGGAGTGCCCGGCTGTGCTTATCCGGAGCCAGTCGGGGGTCAAATTTCGTTATATCCGGAAGCCTGGGAAAGCATCACCCAGGACCGATGGGTATTACGGATTATTTACGGAGATTACCTCATTCCATTTACATCAGAAAAATCCCAGATGTTCCACCCAGTCAAAGGGATCAAGCAGCCTCAGAGGTTTCAAAGCTGCTAGGAAAAGGGGCCATCCAGCGTGTCCCCTCAAACCAAATTGGATTAGGGACTTACTCAAGATTCTTTTTGGTGCCAAAATTAACAGGGGACCTGAGACCCATATTAGATCTCAGCCAACTCAACAGCTATGTACACAAGTCCAAGTTCCGTATGGTCACGCTACAATCGATTCTCCCATTGTTGAGAGAGGAGGTATGGATGTGTTCCATCGACCTCAAGGATGCTTACTACCATGTGAAAATGGACAGGGCATCCAGGAGTCACCTACGCTTCCAGCTGGGAGCCAGTAATTTCCAGTTTCGAGCCCTGCTCTTTGGTCTCACCACAGCCCCCAGGGTGTTCATCAAGTGTATGGCGGTGGTGACGGCTGATTTGAGACGTCAGGGATTCCAAGTGTTTCCGTATCTGGACGACTGGCTCCTTACTACCCCTCACTAGGCATCAACTAGTTCAAACCAGGGACGCTACCATCACTTTGTCACCAGTTGGGTATAACAATAAATTGGGAAAAATCTGCTTTATTGCCCTCGCAGTGTGTCACCTTTATAGGAGCAGAAATAGACACCATTTGAATGCGAGCATGTTTACCGCAAGAAAGGATCAGAGTCTTACAACAACAGATGCACATGTTGATGCCCCTGAGGAAAGCGAAGGCAAGATGGGTTCTCCAGCTCCTAGGAACCATGGCAGCAACAATCATGTTGGTCCCTCTAGCGAGATTGCACATGAGGATTCTCCAATGACTCCTCTTTGTTCAATGGTCTTTCCAAAGATTTCCACTTTCTCACCCCATTTTGCTCACGGACAGATGCAAGCAGGACCTCGGTTGGTGGCTTTGCACCAACAGTTTGGACGGGGGAAGGCCCTTCGTTCCACCCATCCCGGTGGCCATGGACACCTCCCAGATGGGGGGGGGGCATTATCTTGGCAGGACAGTCCAAGGCACGTGGCAAGAGCACGAGATACATCTGCATATAAACGTCTTAGAGATTAGAGCGGTGCTACTTGCGTTGCAGGCACTTCAGTGTGTTCTACCTCTAGGGACAATTGTGATACACTTAGACAACATGTCAGTAGTGTGATATCTAAACAAGCAAGGGGGAACCAGGTCTTACCCTCTGTGCAGAGAGGCCATGCGAGTGTGGCAATGGGCAGTAACTTCCCAACGGTTTCTGGTGGCAACGCACATTCCGGGGAAGTCCAACGTGATTGCAGACAGGTTAAGCAGAGCTATTCTGGTCCCTTACGAATGGTCCCTGAATCGCCTGGTTGCAGAGCGAATCTTCAGCAGATGGGGTCAGCCTAGCTGCGACCTTTTTGCCAGCCCCCTCAATGCAAAATGCAGAAGCTATTTCATGCTGATCCCCCCACAGGGGAAGTCATCCAGGAACGCTCTAGTTCATGATTGGCCCTCCGGTCTGCTTTATGCTTTCCCTCCGTTTCCTTTGCTGTCAAAGGTGATTCAGAAAGCTCAATCCTTGGGAAGCAAAATTATTCTGATTGCCCCACACTGGCCTCGCCAAGTCTGGTTTCCTTTCTTCAGCAATACATTGTGGACACTCCTTGGATTCTGGACCCTCAACCAGATTTACTGACACACATGTTGGGACAGTTCCACCCCTCCCTGATAACCCTCCGGTTGACAGCCTGGCTACTCCACTTCCATCGTTAGTTAGACTTCAAAACTTCTCACCAGAGTGGTTCATATATTATCGTCCTCTCATAAGCCATCTACTAGAAAGATTTATTCTAGTAAATGGAAGGGGTTTTCTATCTGGGCACATACTCGAGGCATTGATCCTTACACAGCTCCAATCGCTTCAGTCTTTGAGTTTTTGTCTATGCTTTTCCATCAGGGTTCCGCATCAGCTACCATCAAAGTTCAATTGGCAGCGATTTCTAATTTTCATGTCACTAAAGAGCCTAGCCTCATGGCTCATAGACTATGCAAGGCTTTCCTGAAGGGTACTCTGTTGCTCCGTCCCCCAGTCTTCGAACCAATCATGCCCTGGGATCTCAATTTTGCTCTACAAGCCCCTTACTTTACCACCTTTCAAGCCTTCAGCTACCTAAAAATTGAAATTCTTGACCTGGAAGACAGCCTTCTTAACATGAATCACTTCAGCAAGGTGAGTTTCAGAAGTTCAGGCCCTCTCCATCAAACCTCCATACTTAATCTTCCATAAGGACAGGGTCTCTCTTAGACCAAACACTTTGTTCCTTCCTAAAGTGGCTTCCGTGTCTAATCTTAATCAATCCATTGAGTTGCCTGTGTTCTTTCCTCACTTTTTGACCAAGGCAGAGTTTAGATTTCATCAGTTGGATGTACACAGACAATTACGCTTCTGTCTGCACCGAACAAAAGATATCCGGAAGTCTGATCAACTTTTTGTTTCCTTTTTGGAAAACAGGATGTGGTCCCCGGTCTCCAAGGTCACCCTATCTAGATGGATATCTAGTTTTATCTTTTTCATATACCAGGTAGGAGGTAAAGATCTGCCATTTCCGGTCAAGGCTCACTCTACTCGGGCTGTTTCTACATCTACAGCCTATCAGGCCAGATTGTCCATGGATGATATATGTGCTGCAGCTACTTAGGCTTCGCCTCGCACATTAGTTTTGTCATTACAAACTGGACGTGGTTTCTAGGGGCAGGTCGTCCTTTGGCTCCACAGTTCTCAGGAGTATTTTCCTATGAGCCACCCAGGATGTAGGTGCTAGGGATGCTGTCCCACGGGTAAGAATGTAAGCGAGATAGGACTACATAACAACAAGAAGTTATGTACTCACCATAACGTTCGATGTATGTAGTCCATCTCGTCTCACATACTTACTTATCCTCCCACCTTTTCCCCCTTCCTGGAGGATTTGGAGGTTAGGTTGTTCATCTGCAGAGTTCCCTTACTTGGCTTATTCTTTTACCTGGATGTGGTGTGTGCATGGGGTACAAATGAGTTTCGCAGAAAACTAGATCTGGGGATATGGAGCAGTGCACCATGGGATACCTGCTTAGCCCAGCCAATGAAAGACTTTGAGCTAGAAAAATCTGCCGAGTTGGAGCCGATATTCGGCTCTGAACCCACACGTAAGAATGTGAGGTGAGATGGACTACATACATCGAACGTTATGGTGACTACATAGCTTCTTGTTTTAAAAACTCACTTGTTTCCTTTGCCCAAGTTCTGTAGTTATTTTGTAGGTCCTTAACTGGCAGATAAGAGTTTATGTTGCAATTTGCAAATACATGATATTTAAAATAATTTCTTTGAGATGGCCAGAAGCACAGCTATGTGCTGTATCACAGATTCAGTACTGCAGATTTATTTATTTACATTAACATTTGATACCATGAAAATCCGACTGGGACAGAGCTCATTTTCAGCAAAAGCCCAGAAAGAAACACTCTAGATGCACGTGTCATGCAAACTCTGCACAATAGATGCAGCAGCCAAGAATCGAACTGGTGAAACTCATGCTGTTAGGTGACAACACTTTTTTCATTTTTTTTTTGTAGTAGAGCTATAATTTCTATGAAGCTCTTCTTCAAGATTGTTGATTTTTCCCTTCAGCGTTACTCCTTTAATCTATAGATTTTTTTAATATGTTGCTTTATTGATAAGTATGCCCCTAATTTGGGCCTTAGCAGCAGCCCATTGGGGTCTATATCACTTCACCAAAACGGCTGAAATTCAAACACCATATGTTCGAACTTCTAACCACAAAGTGCAAAAACATTGAAGTCTTAGAACAGCGATTTTTTTCCCAGGGAAAAAAAAATCACTGTTCCAAGAAACACACACACACACAACACAAGCACACAAAAAAAACAGCAATCCACACACACACTTAAAATCCTACATCTAACCCTACACTAAACTGTACATACACTACTATGTATCCACTTACTTTAACCCTAAGGCCCGTCACTATCGCACACTCACCTGACCTGCACCCTTACCCTAACTCACCTATCCCGCCCTAACCCTAAAGTCTGTCACTATCGCACACCCACCTCACCCGCGCCCTAACTCACCTAACCCGCACCCTAACGTCCACACAATCGTACACTTACCTGAACCCGACCCGTAACTTCCCACCACAGTCCTGATAATCGCGAAGCCACAGAAACAGCCCACAGAATTCTTTCCCTAGAAAAGAATTCGGTATTCCGCAGCTTTGCGATAATCAGTGTTCAAACTTCACAGTTCGAACATCTTGTGTTCAATCGTCAGCCGTTCGACGGACTGATATAGACCTGCCCATTGTATATCAAACGGAGTATGAGAACTAGGTGGGACGTTCGTAAGTTCATAGGTTCTAGATTAGTACTAGGCTCACTGCACTTGTAGGCCATTTTAAGCCCAGCAAATTAACCAATGTGAGAATCAAACCTTGCGCCTTATGTCTGTAAGGTGCAGGGTTTGATTCTCACATAGGTTAATTCAAGTACCTTATTAATTGCCTTAACAATATCAGCTTTATGGAGTAATGAAGGGTTAAGAATCCAGTTATAACCTTTCTCAATGGTGTTTATTGTACTGGACCAATTAATGGTAAGTGGAATTCTAGAATGGTCCAACAAAAAACATGATTTCATATAGAAGTTAATGTTAGATCTCAAAAATATATCAGAGATTAAGAAGAAGTTCAATTTTGGCCAAGTTTTATAGCAATGTGAATAGAAATTAAATTTCTCCGATGCTTCATTTCTCTTTTGAAACTTGAAGGGGTCAAATAAGTTAAAATCTATTTTTAAGTCAGAAATTGCTGTTGAAGTATGCGTATTATATGATTTACTTCTACTACTCCTCTCAGATGTAGGATCACTAACTGCATTCCAATCTCTCTCCCCCTAAAATATAATAATAGTTAGGGAGTTGGCTTAGAATGTTATAAATTGACATGATAAACTCATGTTGTGTACAGGGTGCATACAATTTCAGTAATCGTACAGGTTTATTAAGAAATGAGTTCTTTAGGACTATGTAACACCATCTTCCTTCCACATGTGAGTTATACAGTAATATATTATTCTTTAAACATTGAGAATAATTGTAACCCCAGTGCTATTTGCTTTAATGCCTGATTCAACTGTAGTCCCTATCCTGTTTTTTACCCAGGTCTTGAATCTATTGACCTGACATCATGTGAGTCTGTTGACAAAACTCCAATACAATATTAATGCAATTATATCCATAATTTGTCACAAAGGAACAATTATTTAGTTGGCAAATCCTGGAAATCAGCATTTACAATATATCCACGGATATTCAGTATGTGGTCATCAGATAGTATTGATAATATGATAATAGACTTCATTTAAGACCAACTTAATGCTAACGCTCACACAGAAAAAATAGCTCTGGTACGCAAGAGCACTTTTACAGGGAGCCCCCCCCCCATAAATAATAGAAGAGTGTGCACTGTAATAACGCTGTTATATATAAACAGAGCCCCGGTGACCAATACGGTCAATTAAAGTGTAAAACCACCACAGATAATATTGACATACAAAACATGTTACCTATATTATTTTATCCTAAACATACAGTAGTTTGGTTCTGCTGATATTCAGTATGTGGACATCAAGTAATGCTATTAACAGGCAGACTTCATTACAGACCAATTTAGGTTCATAGGTAGGTACTAGGCTATCTGCCCGAAGGCATTTATAAGCTTAGCCAGAATGTGTGGGCTTTCACCGTCCCCTTAGATTAGTTCCCTGTACCTCTGTCCAGCAGAGCCATTGAAGTGATCCCTGGGGTAAACTTTCTGTTTCCCATCCACTCGTCAAGGTTTCTCTTGAAGAGGGTTAGCGATGAGCTCTGGCTAATGTAGATTGGAATCTTGTTCCAGAGCATGGGAAGTCTCTGGGACAGGAATCTATCCCTCCAGCATGTCCTATTTATTGTTGTGGTGAGGTTTGAGTTAGTGCTAACTTTCACATAGAAAGAATAGCTCCGATACAAGAGAGTAAAACACTGTCATATGTAGAGAGAACCCTTGTGTCAACATGGTCATTAAGAGTATAAAACCTGTGCAGATAACATCGAAATGCAAAACACATTACATGTATTATTTTGCCCCAAACTTGCAGTTCTTTGGTTAACACAATTTAGTTTCCACCATTACCAGTATGTCTATTAGTATTTGATTTGTGGGCTTCTTATAAAGGTTCAACAGTCAGTCTTCATTCAGGTATCTTGTTGAAAGCATTTATGAAGGCTTGTTTTGCATCTTTACATGACTCCACAGAGTATTTATTTCCCTTTTCCTGGAATACCAAAGTAGAGGGGCATCTCATCTGAATCTTGATCCCCCTCACAATCAAAAACACACAAAATGGTGACAATCTCTGTAAGTCGTGTTTGATTTGGTATGGTAAATCCTGGACGAAAGTAATTTTGTTCCCAGTCTATTCTGGTGCTTTTTTCAATTTGGCAGTTGATAAGATTGTAAAGGACAACCTTGTAATTTAAGACTCGTGTATAACTGTCTCTTTATCTTGCAATTGTGGTGTTCTTGGTGCATGATGTGTTTCCTCAGTAATTATCTGGTTGTATTCGGCCTGGTTTTCTAGGAGGCAGCCAATAATTTTGTGTAAATCTTCAGTTAGTTTTTACAGTTCATGTTTTTCGGGTATTCCTTGTACCAAAATGTTTCTTCTGCTTCTTGTATCTAGGTCTAAGTCTTTTTATTGCACTTCTTGAATGGTTTTAGTATTAGATTCTGATATTTCTAATATCTGATAGATTTTTATTTTATTTTCTAATGTTCTAGCTTCTATTTTTTTAATCTGTCCAGCATACGGTTCATTGTGTTACCAAATGTTTGTGGTTTGTCTGATAGTTGTTGAATCACTGATTGCAATGGTTGTGGCACCATTTTGAAGTCTTCCAGATCTGGGAAATGTTCTGCTTTTGGTTTACTTATGTTCTTTTGCTTTCCAGTTGCCTGGTAGTTCTCTGTCGTTTGGAAATAATTTCCTTTTCTGGAGTGGCTATAGCTGAGAATTCAGTTTTAGATATTTGTAAGTCCATGGTATTAGTTTCATTTGCCATCCTGAAAGTACCCTTGATAATGTATGGGTCCTCCGTTTTGCAGTTCATTTCATTGGAGTTTTGTTTGGGAAGTCATCCACACCTCAGAGGTAAGTCTCTACATGGTTATCTATTTTTTGTTGTTTTTTTTTTTTTGTTTTGTTTTTTTTCAGCATTTTTGAAGCTTTCTTGTTAGCAAATGGTTTAGCTAACCTTTAAAGTCATTTGGAGCTTAGTTAACCATGTTTGTCCTGATTTAATTGTCATGTCCTTGCCATTTTTGTCAGAGCAGTGCTGACACTATGTTCACAGGGTGGCCGCCATCTTACCTCTCCACCACTACTAACTTGTACATAACGACTCTGAGATTGCACAACACTGGAGGAAATGGAAAAATTACCTATCTCCAGTACCGAGATATCTGAGAAATAACAGTCTTCCATGCATTCTTTTTGATTTAACTTTGAACAAAATGTATTCAAAAAGAGTGCACGTTGACCAAATGTGTTTCCTTTTTATCCCACCTTTTATATCATTAAAAGGCTTGCCTTTTTATGAATGCTCTTGTTATAACGTTACATGCCTAAATTTAGGCATTGAGATTTTCTGAATAAGTAAAGGAATCACGGCAACGTGATTTAAATTCTGCTGTCATTGTATATAGATGTGTGTTGACCTTTAATCCCACACAGACAGCAGCAGCTGACTGCATACTCTCCTGCATTCCTTTACTTTGGACTATCCATCTACACACTGACAGCACTGTGCTATTCTCAGAGCTTGAGACTATTCATGAGCATCATTGGCTTCGTCACCCCACACATGAACACTCGCAGTTTTATTTAAAAAAATAACCAGCACTTTAAAACAGTGCCAAGCACAGCAATTTGGAAAAAGCAGTTTGGGCATAAAAATTTTTCTGCTTAATCAGCAGGCTGTAGGCTGTACCTGCAGTTTTGTCTTACATTATTCAGTGCAGTCAAACCTTAGACATGTTCTTCATCCAGTATGAATTTCGCAGATATGTTTTTCACCACTGTCTCATATCATTATGTATCCATACATGCACTTTTTTTTTTTTAATATTTCTCTCAGATTGGAATATGGCCACTTTTCAGTACGGCTGTATTTCCCTTCTGTACTTGGCCATAATATATCTTTTCACAACTGTTGAACTATTTCCTGTAAGACATTCAAGACTATCAGATGCTCTTGTATATGTGAAGACACTAGTTTACTCTACCTCCTACTAGCACAAACATTAAATGATGGCCTAGTAAATCTAGTTGTCCAGTTGTAACTTGTAAGCAGGTTGTTGTTTCAAGTAGCCCAAGAATGAGAGTTAAACTTTTGTGTCTAACGTTACGTAGGTTTATCATATATGTACTTATACACCCAGATTTGGTCAGTGCTAAGAAGTCGATAGTAAACAGAGTAAAGCTTTAAATTCCTTAGTTGGTCTTCATAGATCACTTTCTTTACTGACCAGATCATCATCATCATCAAACCTCTTTTTATTTCCCTGTTTCTACATGGGGTTTTGGTATCCCGTTAACTGTTGCCACCCCTCTTGATTCATTGCTACTTCCGTACCTTCTTCAGCAGTCACACTTGACTATCGCAGGTTTTCTCTCACACAGTCAATCCATTTCTTTGCTAGCCCCCCTTTTTCCTGCCCTGTCCCAGCTCTTATTCACCAGATTGTCTTCTGCTTTTCTGCACATGTGCCGAAATCACTGTAATCTCTTCTCTTTGACGTTCTCTGCAATTGGAGCTACTTTGGCTTCTGCTTTGATATACTCATTTCTTTGTCTCTCCCACAGGGGTGCATCCTACTACCTATCTCAGGCACTTCATCTCCATCACCTTTAGTTTCCTCAGATGCTCTGTCTTTACTGCCCAGCTTTCTGTACCATACAGTAGTATTGGTCACATCTGAGTTTTGTATGCTTAACTTTTTAGCTTATTTGGCATTTTTCTGTTATATTCTACCTCTGAAACTCTGTGGTAGTTATCTGCAGCCACTTGAATTCTAACTTTTAACTTCTTATTCAGAATTCCCTTCTTCTCAACCACCTGTCCTTGGTGCTTAAAACTGTTTATTTTCTCTTCTATTTCACTTCTCATCTTCTTCTGATTTCACCAATCTGTTGATATTATAACAGTCTTATCTGTAATCTGTTTCATCCTTGTACTTTCAGTTTTGCATTTCATTCCCCTGTCTTTTGCTGAAGTTCTTATTCACATTCTGTCTGTAATGTCTGCATACAGCAACTTTGTTGATCTGCCCCCTCTGACCCGTTTGTGAATGCAGTTCATCACTAGTATGGACAGTAGTGGGCTCAGTTCTGAACCCTGATGTAGCCCCCACTTCCACTGGGATTCCCTCTGTGAGTCCAAACACTGTTCATACTTGTCACTGGGTCCTTGTCCTTAGCTTGCATTAATTCTGCCAAATGTTCTGGACACTTTCAACCCTTTTTCATCTGAGGTTGTTCTACATTCTGCATGCAGATGACTTGAAATTGGGTAAACTGATTTCATGTGTTACAGATAAGGCATGTCTGCAAAAGATCTTGACTAAACTGACAAAATGGGCACAGAAGAAGAATATGTGCATCAAAAAGTAAGTATATAAGATTTGGGAGACTTGAACCGAAAGGTCTGTATTTAATACAGAATTCAGTGATTGAAACTCTCTGTTCATTTAAGGACCTGGATAGATAGGTAGATTCACCTTTGTGTTTTTCTAATCATATCAACCAATTGGTTAAAGATAGTTATAGATCTATAGGTTGTATAAAAAGATATATAAACACTAGTAAATCAAAAGTGATGAAATCATTGTTTGTTCGTCAGATTAGACTTACACTTGAATAGGGAATAACAATATGGAAACCCTATAAGAAAACAAGCATGGGTAAACTGGAAAGAGTGCAGTGGAAATATACGAAGGGCATCTATGGATGTGAAAATTTAAGTTATCATGAATGACTAAAATATCTGAACTTATACAGTGTCTCTTGTAGATATATGAGGATACCTTATTTAGGTATATAGGGCATTTAGAGAAACTACCTCTTTTTAATGTTTGGGGTTATCAAAAAGCAGCAGAGAATCATCAGGCAAGCTATGTACAAGATTCTATAGGAATCCCAAGTGTACTAATTGGCTCTCTGAGAGAGAAACTTATGCATAGAATTGAATACTAAATTACATTAAAGCAAACACTACTTTAGATATTTTTATGAACAACCTGAACACTTATTATGGGAGTAGCGATTTTGGTATATTGGCAGGCTAAAAGGGTGTTATTGCCCATGCTTGAAATACATGTATGAATGCATGTATGTAAATTAGTCTGTATGGGGCTAAGATGACCTTGGATTCTCTTTAAATAGAATCCATTTATGTCGTCCGAATCAGGAGGAGCATCCTTTCTGACCTGGTTTAATGCCAGTTGTACTCTTTCATTTATATGGGGACCATTTCCCCAAAGATGGTGATTTCTCATTTTGTGTCATCTGCTTTCTCAAACTTGAAGCTACCCCGTCAGAAACAACTTTGTTGTTGAGCATTTTTCTTTCAGTGATATTGAGGGTGATACCTGAACAATCCTAGCATCTCTAATATGCTCAAAAGAGGTTTTTACTGTCCAAACTTAAATTTGCTTTAAGTTCATATTTTATTTTAGATTTTCTTAAGAAAGGTGCTCTGTTTCCATATTCATATATTTTTCTAGCTGTTCATCATAGATTGTTACCACCATTTTCTTTTCTTTCTTGATAATCAGTCTTTTTTATTCCACTCCGGGAAGTTGTTTCTTGATGTACAAACCAAAGAATTCTCAAATTAAAGTAATATATCCCATTTTTCTTTTTAGAGATACAATTCATTGATTCCAACCGCTTCCACTGAGATGGGCCATTGTTAATGGAATTGCAGTTCCTTACATAAATAACATCTTCTACTAGATCCTGATAAACCAATATCCAGAGGTGAGTTGTGTAACACCTTAAAAAAATCAGTCTGTTTTCATATGATAAAATTACACAAACCTTTGCTACTGTTAGCTCCTCAGAACCTCATGGAGTTCAGCAGAATTCCAGACAAGAACACTCAACTTAGCTAGAAAAAGTAACACTGTTTTGCAGAGAGGTAATGCAAAAACTATGCATCTGTAAAGCAATAATGGCCAGTAAAAGTGTGAAAAATAAGCAAAGATATTACATAGATGCAGTTTATATATACTCGATAGGAACGGTTTCTACCATCCTTTCCCTGCAGTTTCTGTAGTAACTGTACTTAGCAACAGGCTTTCATCATACTTTCAAGGGGACATTATTTTCAGAGAGTGACTAAAATGAGATGCATCAGCTGTTCTGAACTTGATAGAACTTTATAGACATTTTTAAGAATGGCATATAATAAATGGCACAGAAGTAAATCTACAAGCCTATTTGGGCACCTTTAGTTTGTAGGTGAACTGTAAAGTATGAAAGCGCAACTAATGCTGTTCTTTAATTAATGGAATAAGGCTGAACCAGCGTTAGAAGCTGAATATTATGAATCACACCAGAAGACAAAACTAACCTGTATGAGGTTGCTGAAACTGTTTGTAACATATGAATACTCATAGTTTGTTATGTAATGCATGTGTAAGCAGAAACTATGTGCAAGAGCTATTCAATGTATGACCAGAGTGAAATTATCTTGTACCTTTCTGCTTTATACGATGGATGGTAGAGTCAAATGCATCAGTAAATGGGGACTTATTTCTTCTTTTTACCACTTTTATTATGTTTTCACCTGATAACAGTACATTAATGATCCAGACATTGGTGTGGTTGTTATTGTACTGTAGGCATATGATTAATGCATGGTTGGTATTGTATTGTTGGCAAACAATGAATGCATACATGGTATTGTACTGTAGGCATGCAACAAATGTGTGGATGGTATTGTACTGTAGGTATATGATTAATGTGTGGTTGTTATTGTACTGTAGGCATATGAATAATGGATGGTTGGTTGGTATTGTAATGTAGGCTAACAATTAATGCATACCTGGTATTGTACTGTAGGCATATGACTAATGCGTGGATGGTATTGTACTGTAGGCATATGATTAATGTGTGGTGGTTGTACTATAGGCATATGATTAATGCCTGGTTGGTATTGTATTGTAGGAAAATGATGAATGCATGGCTGGTGGTGTACTATAGGCATATGATTAATGCATGACTGGTATTGTACTGTAAGCATATGACGAATCCAATGCATGGTTGTTGTACTGTAGGCATATGATGAATCCATGGTTGTATGGTACTCCAAGCATATACTGAATGCATGACTGTTATTGTACTGTAGGCATACGACAAATGCATGGCTAGTGTTGTATACTATACTCTACTGTTACGCATATGATGAATTCCTGGTTGATATTGTACTGTGGGCATACGATGAATCCATGGTTGGTGTTGTACCATCAGCATACGGTATATGCATGGTTGGTATTGTACCATCAGCATATGATGAATGTATGGCTGGTGTTGTACCATCAGCATATGAAGATTGCATGGTTGCTGTTGTACTGTAGGCATATGATAAATGCATGGTTCGTATTGTACTGTAGGCAAACAACAAATACATGGTTTGTATTATACCATCAGCTTACAACAAATGCATGTCTGGTGTTGTACTATCAGCATACAACGAATGCATAGTTGGTACTGTACTGTAGGCATATGACAAATACGTGGCTGGTATTTTACTCAAGGCATATGATGAATGCATGGCTGATGTACTGTAGGCATATGACGATGAATACATGGTTGGTGTTATCCCATCAGCATATTACTAATGCCTGGCTGGTGTACCATCAACACACGACGAATGCATGGTTGGTATTGTACTGCAGGCATATGACAAATGCATGTTTTGTACTGTACTGTAGGCATACGATAGATTCATAGTTGGTATTGTACTGTAGGCATACAACAAATGCATGGCTGGTATTGTACCATCAGCATATGGCGAATGCATGGCTGGTGTTGTACCATCAGTACACGATAAATGCATGGTGGGTGTTGTACCATCAGTACACGATAAATGCATGGCGGGTGTTGTACCATCAGCATATGAAGAATGCATGGTTGCTGTTGTACTGTAGGCATATGATGAATGCATGGTTGGTATTGTACTGTAGGCATACAACAAATGCATGGTTTGTATTGTACCATCAGCTTACAACGAATGCATGGCTGGTGTTGTACCATCAGCATACAGCGAATGCATAGTTGGTACTGTACTGTAGGCATTTGATGAATGCGTGGCTGGTATTTTACTCTAGGCATACGATGAATGCATGGCTGCTGTTGTACTATAGGCATATGACGATGAATACATGGTTGGTGTTATCCCATCAGCATATGACTAATTCCTAGCTGGTGTTGTACCATCAACACATGACGAATGCATGGATGGTATTATACCATCAACATACCACTAATGCCTGGTTGGTATTGTACTGCAGGCATACAAGAAATGCATGGTTGGTGTTCTATCATCAGCACACGATGAATGCATGGCGGGTGTTGTACCATCAGCATATGATGAATGCATGGTTGCTATTGCACTGTAGGCATATAATAAATGCATGGTTGGGATTGTACTGTAGGCATACAACAATTGCATGATTAGTTTTGCACTATAGCCATATAAAAAATGTATGGATAGTATTATACCATCAGCATACGAAAAATGCATGGGTGTTTTACCATCAGCATATGACAAATGCATGGTTGGTATTGTACTGTATGCATATGCAAATTCATGGCTGGTATTGTACCATCAGCATACGGCGAATCCATTGTTGGTATTGTACTGTAGGCATATAACGAATGCATACCTGGTATTGTACTGTAGGCATACAACGAATGCATACCTGGTATTGTACTGTAGACATACGATGAATACATGGCTGGTGTTGTACTGTAGGCATATGATGAATGCATGGCTGGTGTGATACCATCAACATAAAATGAATGCACATTTGGTATTGTACTTTAGGCATGTGACGAATGCACATTTGGTATTGTAGTGTAGGCATACAACAGGTGCATGATTGTGTTGTAATACAAGTATACAACAAATGCATGGCTGTTAAGGTTTGCCAAGAAATTAAGGAATAATATTCAAAAAATGCATAAGCTCATCCCTAGTGATATCGTACATTGTATTCCCAAGCATATTCCCGGTATATTAGCAGACAAACTTAGTGGTGACTTTATCCCACCCCACCTACATTGTTGCACCTGCTATCCCCTAAAAACTTAGTTTCCCCTGAACCCACCTTGGGACAAGTCTTAGAATCACTAACAAAAGGCTAAAAGTACTACAAGCTATAAACAATTCAAATCTCTTCTCCATTCTCACCTCTCCCAAAACTGGAAATGTAATTGTATACTTCCTACCTAGATCTTAATACATCCCAGTTCCAATTTCCCCCCCTCCGGTCCCTCTTCTTCAAACTCTCTCCTCAGCTCCCCTCCCTCTACTTCTTTATCTCCTCTCTCTCCCCTGCTTAAACTCTCTCCCCTGCTTAAACTCTCTATTTATTCCCTTTAAATCGTCTCCTCCCCACTGCCTACATGCATGTCTAGTCTCACAAATGTATCTTTTGCCTTTTTCATAAGATGTACTTTTAGACTCAAACATAAAATGAATCTTAGTCTAACTGTTCTTTTTTATCTTCCTCCTGGCATCTCTTCTCCTTTAAATTCTTTGGATCTCCTTCACTTCTCCTCTGTTTTACTTCTCTTGCATTCAAGATCTATGTATAATTTCTTTTTATCTCTCTCTTCTATGCTAACAATACAGTTGCATAAAAATATTAATTTCTTATGTATACTGCCAAATGTACTATGTTTTTGGAAATTGTTAAAGGTGTTATGCTGTTAGAACACAGAGTGTTATGTGTGTAACGTATTATTATTATGGACCTTTTGCCTCCACTGAAAACGGGCTTTCAGGCCCAGTGGACTTCCCCGGTTAACAAACTGGAAATAAATAAATAAGTAAAGTTTCCCTAACAAAAGGCTAAAGATAATGTTACTGTGGGGACAGAGCATTTCGGGCTTCAGTGCCATCAATCCAAAGTATACACCATCTGAATCTGTTCTTAAAAAGATCAACCTCAGCCTTTCCACAGGGTGTGTACCTGATGCTGATGCCTGCAAAACAGCCATTGTGACTCTTTGACAAAAGGGTGGTCCCTCTACAGATCCAGACAATGCTGTGGAGCGTATCCTAGCAGAACTAATTTATGCAGACTCAGGCACTATAACTGATGAAGACCTGTCTCAGTCTGGTTTTGTAAAGGGAAGGTCCTGACTCCTGGACCTAGTAAACTTCTATGAAAATGTCACAGAGGTTGTAAACAATTGCCACTTGGGCAGGTGGTTACAGTTGCTAGGTTGAAAATGCTCATATTCCCCTTTAAATAAGAATGTTTCTCCTTGGTATCCTTCAGTATAACAACTACCGGAGAGATGTCATTCGACGAAGGTGTGTGCTTACCATTCCTTGCCATTGTGTTTCTGATGTTTCTTTTTCCATTATAGTATTACTCCATTGTTCACTTTCAGTGCTAAATTGAGAAGATATGTCCTTGCTCTCACTAAGTCATGTAAGCAGGCCATATGAAGTACAAGTTTGATTCCAGCCACTACTGATTAGATTTAAAGGCTTTTTTTTAGCTGTAACGTCACTAATGTAGCCATCTGGCTTTGTTTTTCTCAAGTGGTTTTCAAGGTATGAAGCAATATTTATGATGAAAATAAAAAAGATTCAGGCAAAGTGAATAGATGTTATTGGGTCAGTGTCGCACTCATTTTCATTTTTGTTTTAGCTCTCAAAGATTTGGCAAACAGTCTCTGTAACAAAAAATTTGTGAAAGAGCGGTTTACCCTACAGCTTCCTTGCACTTTGGTTGAATTGCTGAGTGCTATCAACCAGTAACTTTTTTTTTTACAACGGTATTTAAATACAAGAGCTTTCTTCTGGTAAATGACAGCGCTTAAAAACAGTTATTTAAGTAAAAGCAACATACTGTGGTGTTAATAGATAGTTGTCTTACGTTGTTATGGTAACAAAAAGTTTCACTGCTGACGTGTAAGCAAGCCCTGCAGTTAATGCAATACTCTTTACATGAAATGGAATTTTTACTTTCCTTCTAGAAAGAAGACTTGTTTTATGAGACCTTGAGAGAATAAAAATGGGTTTTGTTTCTATATTTCAGTGTGCTTTTATCTAAACTATTCTTAGTCAGCACCGTACATATTACTACAGTGATGCAGGAAATCTTAAGTTCTGCAGGAACATTTTTTCTTTAATCTGCAGTTTTTAATATCCTGTCAGCTTTTTGTGGCACAATATTTGAAGTAGAATAGTCTTTTTATTAACTGCTGTTCTAAAATGAATTATTTGTTTTTATCTGTGACCATTTATTGTGCTTTTCCTCTCTTTTGATAATGGAGTTCATTGACCTGAGACATGGGTAGATAATTCGGAAAAAAGCAGCAAAAATCTCTGGGCAGCAGCATATACGACTCAGCCAGAAAGACCCTACTAGAGCATGATTGTGTCAGAAAACCTTCCCTTATCAGGATCTTAGGAACATAAGTAACATTTCCCTGTAACCAATGGGAATTCCGCAGCTCACCGGGTGAAAAATGGACAGTGATGGAAAGGTCTTTAATAACGTATTAAGGATAACAAACCAAATTCCATCATGTAAGGGGACACGCACACTGTGGTGGCGGTCCAGCTTATCAGCATCCTTGAGGAAGCAGTCAGCATAAGAGGGTGTAGTATCATATGAGAAGGTCCCAGAGTATTGTTTTCGTAGGTAATTACTAGGCTAGCTATGCTTGTGGGCCATTTTAAGCCTAGCCAGTTACCCTTTTTGTGCCCGAATTAATCTATCCCATTTGGTAAGAGATTGGCCTTACCCATCCCATTGTCGAGAATTATATGACCTTAATGACAATAACTAGAATCATAAATTATCTGCATAAATTATAAATATTTAACAAATCAGTCTGCAGTCCAGTTAAAGCTTTCATATAGGCTTTTACACAGTATAGCAAACTTTCAAACATTACTGCACTTTTTCTTTCTAAACGGGATTCTAGCAAAATAACTTGCAGAATAAAACCGTACTTCCCGAGATCTCTAGATAACACATTAGTCATATACCCTCTTCAGGTAACAGAGGAAAAAACAAAAATATTATTTCACATTTGTTATCTAAGTGTAAACTGTTGGGGGGGGGGGTTGTCAGTGAAGTGCTACCATTGATTTATGAAGCTGTGAGGATATCATCACTGGTTCTTAAATGAAATACTGCATTCACAGTTACTGCTGTAGTGTGCGGTAGTAACTAGTCTTCAACTTTAAGTCGAGGGAGGATGAATTGGCAAGCTGCTCAGGGTGTCAGATAACCTAGCTATAGTTCTGGTTAACTGGGTAGGTAAAGCAGTGTCATATGACCTAGCTATAGTTCTGGTTCACTGGGTAGGTGAAGCCGTGTCAGATGACCTAGCTGTTGTTCTGGGTCACTGGGTAGGTGAAGCAGTGTCAGATGACCTAACTATAGTTCTGACTCACTGGGTAGGTGAAGCAGTGTCATATGACCTAGCTATAGTACTGGTTCAATGGGTAGGTGAAGCAGCGTCATATGACCTAGCTATAGTACTGGTTCACTGGGTAGGTGAAGCAGTTTCAGATGACCTAGCTATAGTACTGGTTAACTGGGTAGGCGAAGTGGTGTCAAATGACCTAGCTATAGTTCTGGTTAACTGGGTAGGTGAAGCTGGTCTGAGGACCCTTTTAACTACAACCCAGAACAAACATAGCAGCAGTAAGACAAAAGAATTAATCAACAGTTTATATAGAAGAAGAGTCCGCATTGCACATTGAGTTGACAGTAGAAATAGAGAGAGATGGTCTTTAAGTAATCATGTAAATATTCTTTAGTTGAACAGTTTGAATATGAATCCAGTCGATACTTGAAAAGCAGTTCATAAAGGTGTGTGTGTGTGTGTGTGTGTGTATGTATATGTGTGTGTGTGTATGTATGTGTGTGTGTGTGTGTGTGTGTGTGTATGTAGGTTCTATTCCATAAGATCAAAAGTTCAAAAGACTGAAAGCCAAAATATCAAACATGGGAATTTGTCCCTTCTCCACTGTTGTGCGACCTCAGAGTTGGTATTTATAATTAGCAAGGGGGGTGTGCAGGTGGGCTTGCCCCCTGCATTAAAAATGCTTTAGATATTTTACATTTTAGATATTTGAACTTTCGATCTTATACCACAGACCATGTGTATTTATATGATGTGTGTTTGTGTGTGTGTGTATATATATATATATATGTGTGTGTGTGTGTGTGTGTGTGTGTGCATATATATATATATATATATATATATATATATATATATATATATATATGTGTGTGTGTGTGTGTGTGTGTGTGTGTGTGTGTATTATATATATATATATATATATATATATATATATATATATATAGTGTGTGTGTTTATATATATATATATATATATATATATATATATATATATATATATATATATATATATATATATATATATATAGAGAGAGAGAGAGTGAGAGTGTGTGAGTATGTAAGGAACATTTGCGGTATAGTGACTAATGAGCCTAAAAAATCACACTGTTAATGTAATGCTGTCTACTAGAAGGGGTATCATGGAGACAAAATGCATAGGTTGTGGAACTGAGGAGGCCAGACAGATCAGTCCCATGAGAGCAAATTGGGAGTTGCTGCCTCTGGGGGAGTATCATGGCCACTACCCGCTAGGGAAGTTAGAGTCCTTGGTACAAGAAAGGTATCTGCTTAAGCAACTCCAGGGAGGATACCACTGAAGGACAAAGGCACTCTGGAAGATGCCCCAGGAAAAGAACTGAAGGACAAAGGCACTCTGGAAGATGCCCCTGGAAAATAACTGAAGGACAAAGGCACTCTGGAAGATGCCCCTGGAAAAGAACTGAAGGACAAAGGCACTCTGGAAGATGCCCCTGGAAAAGAACTGAAGGACAAAGGCACTCTGGAAGATGCCCCTGGAAAAGAACTGAAGGACAAAGGCACCCTGGAAGATGCCCCAGGAAAAGAAACAAGTACTGTTGTCCATCAAGGCAGAAACTATTGGCATGGCCCATTCGTGTTTGGTAAAGTGTATTAGAGAAGAAACAAAAAGGACTGACATACATTTATTTATTTTTGATGGTTAGCAGACTAGTCATCTGACCCTTTTCATCCATGCCCAGAGATCCAGTTGAGCAAAAGATCACCATATACAGCAAGATGGAACAATAAGCAAATATTAGAATCTACACAGACATATACATATAAACTATTTAATTCTTGGCATTTCTAATTTTTACATATTTAAATGTATGTAGTTGTTAGCTCTTAAGTAGTAGGTATTTTGAAGTTCTGAGATACCAGCAGAATCTAAACAGTTTACACAGTAACAGATTATAAAGCATAAGAATGTATTGTCAGTGCTGATAAAATTAGCGTGCAACTTTGATGCACGTATTCTTGAAAGCTGTGCTTAAAGAGCATTGTGCTGTAATGTCCTTCTGTAATCTGTTGTGCTGCTGCCGAGCTAGGTTAATGACTGCATGTAGCTGGTACAGTTCTGTAAAGTCCCCAGTGGCAAATATGAAGCATGGTCCTAACAGTGACAAAATATCAGCATGATACTCCCTTAAGGGGTGGGTTTGTTCTGTAATGATGGGCTTTGTTTTAAAGTGTCATAATTTAATAAGTTTAAATAGTTGTTGTTGTTGTGTCTTTCGGCTTTTCCTGATTAGGGGTCGCCACAGCAGAACTCCGGTCCGCTAATAATTGGCAGTTGATTTTTACGTACTGAGTTGCCAGCCCTAACGCACAACCATCAACGAAGGTACGCCCATTCACGCATGTCTCCATGCAGAAGACGCTCTAGCTGAGAGTCGAACCGGACAGCGTCTTACTGTGAGGCGACAGCTCTACCGCAGCACCACCACCGCGGATCAAGGTACTAAAACACAGTATCTGTGCCCTGAATAGACAAAGATTTTTCATTAGGATGTGTTTGTTCTGCTATGGAAGGAATATTGAAATTATTGAACTGAAATCTTAGTAAGAGTCTAAATTGACCAGATATATTTTTATTTCCAGCATTTTATTGTAAAAAACTACTTTTGTGTTCACCTTTGGAAAACTTCTTCAAGAGCTATAGATACACAAACACACACACACACACACACACACACACATATATATATATATATATATATATATATATATAGGCTCACTTTATAACATCGAAATACTGAAATGTCGAATTTCAGTATCTCGAAGCTATAAAGTCGAATGTTACAAATAGTGAACGTTCATAATCGCGAATTTGAATATATCTTGAAAATATGTCGAATTTGCGGTTATGAAGTTACGCTACGTAATGTCCGGGTTTGTGTTTTGGTGGTGCGCGGTGCCGTGTGTGGATGTAGGTGTTATGTCAGGTAAGTGAGTGTTTTGTAAGGGTTTTGAGTGGGAGTTAAAGTGTGTGTGAGGGATTGGAGAATGTGAATGTGTGAGTGAGCTTTTGTGTTGTGTTTGTGCGATCTTGGAGTTAGTATATATAAGTAGGGGGGGTGGGGGGCGCTTGGGGGCTTGCCCCCTGCTTATGTGTGTGTGAGTTGTGTATGTGTGTTGTTTTTTTGTTTATGTTGTGATGTGGGTGTTGTGTTGTATGATAAGTGTAGTGTGTGCAGTCTTTTCGGTTATGTGGTTTCGCGGTTTTTGTTTGTCGGTGTTTTGTTGATTCGGTTTTATAGTCTCGAGATACTGAAATTCGATATTTCAGCATTTCGAGGTTATAAAGTGAATCCATATATATATATATATATATATATATATATATAAATGCAGCAGAGACCACCGTTCTTGGAAAAATAGTATACTTTTATCATATAAAAAACAAACTTCAGGTTCTTTCACAAAGCTGTATGGATTAATAAGATAATAGCAAATACTTTCAATGCGGTCCTATAGCTGGGATACGTCTCCTTTAGCATGTCTCTCTCTCTCTCTCTCTCTCTGTCTGTGTCATTAGTTCTGTCTAATGCACTCTGTTATCAGGAATGATCTCCAGCTTCCTTTTGTTGTCTTCCAGATCTGTGTTTACTCTGCTATGCCCTTCTCAGAGTCAGTGCTCCAGGCATAAAATCACTTTCCAAGAAGAGCAAACTGTTCTGTGAATGGGCTTGCCACATCCCTCCTTTTAGTCCGCAGTAATTGCCTTAATTGTGTAAACCTGAGTGCACCATTCTACTTAATACAGCAAAATTATACCTATCAACCTGTAAGTCCAAGACATCTAGACAAAGCCAAAAATAGTGAGAGACCAATGACCCAACAATAGGGACAGCTTTTAAACATTGCTCCTGTAAACTTCTAAAGTTGTTAGAATGACAGGTTTTGCATTAGTATGCATTTTCTGAATGATATGGACTCTGAAACTCAAACATTTGTTATTATTTAGTGACTTCAGTCCTCAATAGTTTGCCCAAAAAACAGAAATTTTATGAGAAACATACCAAAAATATGAGGCAGAAATCTGAATAGAAATATGCAGCAAATGTCTCTATGTGCAGGCAAAGAAACCATTCCATTTAAAGTGATACCTTTATTTATAGCAATATCGTCACAACAGTTCTCTTGTACACCAGTGTTATATATAATAATAATTTTTCATTGTTGTGGGTCACTTTTCATTTCAACATACTGATTTCTACCACACTGTGCTACATTTGATCCAAGCTAAATACCCCTGTTTCATACTTGCTAGACAGGTAGTGTACCCAAGACAGGCCTTCAGCATGGTGGTGGGTCCAACCTAGCCTGTGCTGTACTTTAAATTTGAAAAGATAGGTCCCAGCTACATGCCTTTGCGCTCCGTTTTGTTGATTTAGCCATAAAAGCAGCATGCTCCGTTAGTAAGGTGTATTGTCTTACATGTAGGTAGTATTTTAAGAAAGCAAGTGCCCAGTTAATTGCCGAGCTTGGGTAGGGGTCTTAGTCTTTCAAGAGTATTTTGACATTGTCTAGATAAGTGTCAGCATATCTGGTATGAAGTTATAGGTCTATGTCCATTAATCTCTGAAGTATCGCATGGGGAGCATGTAGCCAAAAGAAAGGATGCTGCTATACTGGGAGAAACCATCTTTTAATGAAACGGTAAATAATGAGCTAACTGCCCTAGTGGGCCATTTTAACAGCAGACCGTTTTCCTTTTTGCTTGAAATAACCTATGCCATTTAGTTATAGATTGGCCTTACTCATCCCATGATTAATAATTCTATAGTCCCCCTAATGAGAATAACTGAGATCACGCTACATCATTAGTTTATGTATTTACTTGAACTTTCTCATCAGATTAGCATACTCCTTAACCACTACATATCCCCCTCTTTTCACTAGATTCATTTTTATTCCCTTATGAATTGTTTTTAATACTGTCTTTAAATGCTAGCCACCATTATGTCCATGAATTGTCACGCACACCTCATTTCCTTTCCAAACTTCTGTAACGGTCTTTCCTGAATGTGTGTATTGTCCTACCATCCTCTTTATTTTGTTCCCGTTATTGTCCTTACTGGCTATTTTTTAACTTGATTTCCTTAAGCAAAAAAATAAAATTCAGTAAGCATGTGTACCACTGGATGAATCCTAGTCATCTGAACTCCTTCTCTTCTACATATGTCTCTCATCTTTTTAGAGAGTTTGACATTCTCTCTTGTATTACTGGCAAAAACATGGTGGTGTTCTCTTTACATTCAGGTGTGATGCATTCAGTTGCACTGTGTTCTTTTGCAGAAAGTATTACAACTTGAATGAATACACATCCTTCCTTATTCACTCTGGCTTGCATTTCCTCCTCCTTTTCCATTAACACATTCCTTTTACCCTCCCCTTCCTCATTGTCAGATTCCACACCTAGAATTTCAGACCTTCTTCTGCATCTAGTGTAAGAGCCTGTGCCTTTAAGAAAGGTATGACTTACCTAGAGTAAGTGCTGAGCAGGCAGTGATGGTGAATGAGTTTCCAAGGTATAACAAGGGGTCATGGAATGCCCAGGAGAAACCGCATTCACCCTTGACTAAATTGATAAGAAGAGAGGCTTGTCTACAGAACAAATAGTGACAGGGATAGAATTTATTCTGCTTAGAACTCCAGAGGAAGTCTTGCTACCAGACGCTTTTTCCCTAGTATTTTGGAACTGTGTTAAAACTACTCTTATTTTTTAAGACCACAAGACTTTGTTTGGAAGAATCTGCATTTTGACTTTTGTTGTGCGAAATAAACTGCTTTACTTTGCAAAGATGAGAATTTCAGCTGCATTACTTTCTACATTGGTGGAGTGCAGCAGGCATTTCTAGCACACAGTTTTAAACCTGAAGTCCGAAAGACTCAGCTTGTCACTGCCAATAAAGATGATTCTCTCCCAGAGTAAAAGAGAAACTTGTGATCTTCTGGTGCTGGAAGTTTGTGTTTCTGTTGCATGATAGCTGTTCACCTCAGCATGAGAGTGTGTTGCCGAGATAACTGTTGTGGAGCAACTACTTCAAACTCTAGTGGCTGCAGCCAGACGAAGTCCCTGAGCACAGACTGATGATAAAACTACTAACCACAGAGGAGGATATGGAGGCATACCAGAGTACCTCATTAGCTTTGAGCGATACACCAGCCTGGTGATATGTAACAGAGTTGACTGGACTGTCACTGCAATCGACAGAAGAATCCCTATACCTAATATGGCTAGATCCCTTGACACAGTTATATAAAGGAAAGCACAGAGTTACTACATGGCTAGATCCTGAGACACAGTTATATAAAATTAAGCACAGAGGTACTGTAAGGCTAGATGGTTACAGTGATAAAAATAAAATGATAAGGATCATTTATATTTTTCAATTGTTAACTTCTTTACCTATTGCTTAAAAATAAAGTGGGTGCATTAAATGGACTGAAAAGTAGAAAAAACTGTTAAACCATGGAACTTTGTACAGTCACCCTGAGGAAGAGAAAAGGCAGTATAAACCATTGTTAAATGTTAACAAATAAAAAGTATTAGCTGTACACACACCTTGTTTTAAATACAAAAAGGGTCATATGGCCAGATTTTGTACTACAGAGGGTAGCAGTTACTCCTATCAAAGTGTATCTTCTGAAAACCATATGGCTGGTGGCATTATACATGTAGAACATTATATATTATTTATTACTGCTAATAGATAAAACTGCACTCTATTTCTCTGCAACTGCTTAATTAATAAAATGCAGTTTAGTAATTGATAGCAGGGAACTGCAAGGACTTTTCCATTTGTGTAGTATGGGCAAACTTAAAATAGAAGTAGATTTTTAAGAAGAAAGCAAATAAATGACAGAAAGCTATACTATGACAACTTTCAGAACAATAGTAAACACAACCCTAAAAACTTCTGGTCAGTCATTAAAGAAATTGTACTACCCGGCCAAAAATTCCACCCTAACCCCAATAACTCTCTACTCGAAACAATAATAGAATTCAACTCTTATTTCATATAGTATAGAATATCTAATTAAGGATTCCTCCACATCAAATCCTAAACAGCCCAGCAGTCACGTATCACCACATCCACTTTCACCTTCAAACCTGTGCCCACATCCTGTGTAAAACTACTCCTAAACTTAAACTGTGCTCTTCTTCAGCTGATGACCTTCTAAGTGAACACATAAAATAGCAATCAGTAGCATTGCCTATCCTGTATCAATCCTTATAAATAGGTCAGTCCAGTAATCCCATATTTCGTCTCTCTGGAAAAAAATCACACATTCCTCTACACAAAGGAGGAAATTTAGCAGCTATCACTAACTTTAGACCTGCCATCTTATCTCTCCTCTCCAAAATATTTGAAAAATATATTCAAAAACAATTGCTATACTATCTCCTGCAGGAATAATTCATGTCCCTCACACAACACTGCCTCTATCCCTCCCATAGTGCAACATTGCACTTCTAACATTTATTGATACTGTCAGTAAAGGTGCAGATAACAGCAAATTAATCTCCTCCTTATTTCTAGGCTTGTCTAAATCCTTTGACACAGTTTGCCACAGCAAACTTCTACCTCATATATCCTCACAAAGTTTATCTCAGCTCACTCTTCTATAGTTCAAAGGCTAATTGCCCAATAAATTTTAATCCGTAAAATGTCACTTCACCCTCTCTCCATATTTCAGTCACCACCAGTGTTCCATAAAGCTCCATCCTTGATCCCCTCCTCTTTAACATTTTCACCAACACTCTCCACACAACAGGCCTCCCTAATACAATATGCAGATGACTCTTACTAATACAGCTATGGAAGTCACGTCTCTTAGCAAATTATTAGGGATGGTAGTAGATGATGAGCTTAAGGTCAACCTGCATATACAGAATTGCATTACAAAATCACCAAAAGCTAGGGATGCTTTACACAGACAAAAATGTTTTCACCAATGTTACTAAAATTGCACCTGTCACTAGTTACCTCCTCTTCTCGCTGCTGTATAGCACTCCCATCCTTACTTATCTCCAGCCATCACAAGAAAAACAAAAAAATAAAACTTGAACAATGCTATGGTAAACTAGCTACATTTTCAGCAAATACCCTTTTCAGAACCCACCACTTTGTAGCACTAAAAAGTTTAAATTGGTTAGAACTGTCCCATCAATTATCACACACACAGACTCTTACTACCTATAAAATTGTCCAGCATCCATCTGCTAGCCCATCACTAAATATCATTTTACACAACTATGTTCCCACTCAGTCATTACAATCCAGTGACCAAAACCTCCTGTCTGTTCACAAACCTATCAAGTCTGCTAGGCATGGTCTGTAGTCGTACCATGTTACTAAGGCCTGAAACTCCTTACCGTTATTCTTCACTTCAATACTTTCTGTCCTCCTGTCCTTTAAGATCATTCGGAAATATTACCTAACCAAAATCTGGGTCTGTTCTTGCTCAACCCCATCATAAACTATATCCCTAAATATGAACAAGTGTCCCTGCATACCTTATACCCTTTCTTACCTCAGTCTGTTTTTCTCTCCTGATTTTCTATCTAAATATGTCCTTACCCTGCTTTTTTTCCCATGTCATATTGCATTTCCTATTTATATTATACTAATTTTTAATTTCCCTAAACTGCTGAAATTTCTCTAAATATTAAACCATTTTCATACAATTCGAATCCATTCTTAACCAATGTTTTCACATTGTCTATTTTGATATAATTGTTTAAACTATACATTTTTTATTGTATTATTTTTGAAGATTGTAAAATTATTGTTTTTAAAATGTTTCTTTTAATACTTTGGAGCTTTATTCTCCTGGCCTCCACTGACAATGGGCAGCTGCCCATTCGGACTTTCCCAATAATCAAATGTTTGTCAATAAGTAAAAGTATTATCAACAAGGCTGCAGACGCAGTATGCATTCATGTTGATAAGACTTGGTATCCTTTTAAGCAGATAAAAATGCAGACTGGGTTTGGGAAGTTAGCCCTTCCTGCTGTTATCATTCCGAGTTTAAGAAATGGCATGATAAACGGGTAGGATTTTTCCTGCTTAAGAGTTGTGAGGGCATTGGAAAGAAAGCAGTTCTTTTGGTTACCCGACAAATATGGAGAGGGGCACCAGCAAGTGAAAAAGCCCTGAACTGTAGCTCTGACTGACTTAGAAGAAGACATTTGTATTAACATTTAACAAAGACCAAGTGGAAGAAAGTCAAAAAGGTACAAAAGTATGACTGATTGAAGGAGAGGAAGACTATGCACCTGAGCAACCTTTATAGAGAAATGTTAGTATTATGCCCAAGGTAGTGCAGTGTCTCCATACAAAACCTGTAAACCTATATAAGAAAATAGTGGTACTAGTGAGTAAATAACTTAAACATTAAGGCAAGAAGTGCAGTTACAGTTCAAATGAATGAGAGAGTGCACATGGAAAAATACAATTATGTTCAGTTAAACACACGAGAATATTTAAAGAAAATCTCTACCCAAGCTACCTTCACAAATCTAATCATGTCTAGCTTAAGAGTATTGAACCCACACTGTTATAAGTTTCTAAAAGATAACACACAGATACTACAGGTAGCAAGTTTACAGGGAGGTTTTAAGCTCAATATCTTTCAAACAAATGACTTACAAGATGTCTGTACACTGAATAACAGCTTAATTTCAGCTCTCCCAGTGTGAAAACAAACTCAGAAAAGTGAGCCAATGAATTTCTATTTTGGGATAATTTTCAGTAACTGGCTAGTAATTGCACCGCCTGTATGCCAGCAAAATCGAAATTGAGAGAACCTGTAGGAAAATCACATAAGGTGAGGAGATGGGAAGAATCCTGCAGCTGTCCAGCAAAAAGTAGTTCCGGCTGCACCTTTGGTGCAAGATATAATTTCAAGTAATCTAGAGGAAGCAAATAAGTCAAATCTGCTCATAGATGATTAAAACAAAAAGCTGAAGGAGTATATCAACTGAAATAACAGTATATCAACTGAAATAACCTGGAATAAATAGAAGAAGCTTAAAATAAATATTCAGATGAGCTGATAAAACTGCAAAAATTCAGAGGTTGACATGAAAAGGCTGGCTGAGTATGAGACTGCTCAAGAAGACATGTTTCAAAAAATGTTAGAATTAGATGGCAGAGCAAATGGGAACAACATGGGATTTTCTGCTGTACCTGAAAAACTGGAAGGAACACAATGTATTAATTTTATGAAAGCACAAGTAAGAAACTGGACTAATATTCCACAGAAGTTGCTAATTGAAAGGGCACATTGTGTGTATACTCCACACCTGGCCATGAGAAAACAACCCAGACCTTTAATAGTAAAGATGCATTCTAACCAGCTGAAATAGTTGATTATGGCAAAACTGTGGCAGAAGGACAAAGTACTAAAAGTGGGAGACAGAACAGTATTTGTGGAAAATGATTACTCACTGTACACCAGGCAGAAGAGGAGTACGTTTTTTTCCAGTAATCAGGGAATGTTGAGAAGCAGGTGTGAGATTCAAGATACTATATCCAGCTGTTTTCAGAATATTTTTTCATGGAGAGTCAAAATCGTTCTTTTCTGCAGAACATGCTAAGGAGGAAATAGAAAAGTTTGTACAAAAAAAGTGAGGGATGAAACAGAAGAGGATTCTTTGTTACTCTTCTGATAATAAAGTCCATAGAGAGACTATGCTGGTGAAACATTTTCCAGTGTTCCAAAGGAAAATGCTTGAGAGAGAGAAAAAAGCACAATAATTGACTAGAAGAAACAGGAATACATTGGAAATGAGCCAGTGATTTGATTTAGGAGATGAAGATCAACATAAAGAAAACCAGCAACTCAGAAATTGATGAATAAATGTGGGATTACAAAATACTAATTCATTACATTTGTGAAATATGACGAAGCAAGAAAACCTAGAAATATTGGATTTTTTTAAACTTGTAGGGTACTCCAAAGCATATGCCCTATTTTGTTGTTAATGTCTGGAAGAAGATTTAGGAGAGGGGAAGAGGAAGGAAAGAGTTAACTGTAAGTAAAATAATTTTTGTTAATAGTATTTTTATGATACATGGCATAAATTGCATGCTATAAAGTAAAGTGTTTTCAGTTGACTGTGTGTGTAATAGGGATACTGAAGTAAACAGGTGCACCTATTTTTTTTCTCATCTTCTTTCCTCCTCCTTGTTCAGTTTTAAGAAATGTAGGCACTAAACTTTACAAAAGTGAAGAACCTGCCTTTTCTTATTTTTGCATAATGGAATGACTGGATTAAGGCCCTTGTCTTGATTTCTTGATTTAATGACAAGTTTTAAGGGGAGGTAAATAAATGAGAGCACTAAATGTAATAATGAATAATGTTCCCCCCAGCACATAAATGTTTACAGTACAAATGTGTAGTCGAAGGCAATTGTGTATCTGATTCTCATGTTTCTATTGAGATAATCTGATAAAGGGCAATAACAACAGAATACTTTCTTTCTTTCTATGGCTAGGTGATAATGTGTTCTGAAAGCATTCAATAGTTTTTCTAATCTGGGAGAGAAATAAAGAAGACATAGCACTTAGTGGAAATAGAAGCACAGGCTGTAACATGTCTTAACATGGATAATCTTCATTACAAGTCATTTCAAATCTATGAGTGTGGCTGTCAGTCTGAGACAATTGTTCCTATTAGGAGGGTTAAACTTCATTATTTGAAGATGTACAGAGGATAAAAAAAGTGTACACACCGCTGTTAAAATGCCAGGTTTTTGTGATATAAAAAATGAGACCACAATAAATCATTTCAAACCTTTTCCCACCTTTAATATGATCTATAACCTGTACAATTTAATTGAAAAACAAACAAATCTGTTCGGGGAAAAATAAAAAAAAATAAAAAACCTGCAATAAGCTGGTTGCAAAAGTGTGCATATTGAGGCTCAGTTTCTGCTGGTTGGGATGGGAGGAGATGGTGGTGGTGTGCAGCCAGTCTGCAGGAGGGTCCTGGGAGTAGATGGTGTTCCTGTAGACGTTTGGGGGCTGGGAGAGGAGTGTGATGGGGATCTGGCAGATTTTGTTTAACGGTATTTTGAAATGAGGGGAGGGCAGTGGTGGCTGTGGTATCTGGGGATGGTGGAGACCCATAGGATCCAGCTTCATGTGGGCCCATTTTGATTCTAGGCCATGATTATGGGATGTTTGTGTCTGTGATGGCTAGAAGAGTGGTGTGGGTTATGCCAAGGTTGATAGATGTGGATTGAAGTCTTTTTTTTTGGAAGGGAGGCAAACATTTGACAACATTGGTGTAGCAGTGATGATCCAAAGAGAAGCAGAATGTTTGAGGATGCTGTTGTTTGGTCTTGATACAGAGAAGGCATTTGATGAAGTGGGCTGGAATTTTGTGAGTGGGTCAGTGGAGTCATTTGCATGCCCTTGTGAAATTGTGAGGTTGATTGGGAGGATGTATGAGGGATCGGAGCCAAGGGTTGGGGGTTCCTCTCTGATGGCTTCTGTTTGGAGCAGGGCAAGGGTGTCCTCTTTCTCCTTTGTTGTTTGCATAATATTTAGAGCCATTGTCAAGGAGAGTGGGACTTAGAGGTTTAAGAATGTGGTTGGTGTGGTGGTCAAGGGAAGTTGGCTGTATTTGCAGATGATAATGTTTTGTGGCTGATGGGAGCATTCAATGTTTTGGAGCATTCTTGGACAGTTTTCAGTCATTTTGAGATGAGAGATTACTGAAAGTAGAATGAGAACAATGGCTGTGGGCTGTGTGCATACACACCAATTGGTTCAGCTGTGTCCATATTTGTGGGAACATGATGGAATGAAGTGCTTAGGAGTATGGATTATGGATTACGGAATGGATTAGAAGGGATTCTGCTTTGGCAGCTGGGAATGGAAATGAAGAAATTGGACAAAGAGTGATATGAAAGCTGAGAAACTGGAAGCTCTGGTTTGTGGATGACAAAATGCGGGCAGTGTGAGAACGGTTTTATTCCCCTTGGTTTTGTACACAGGTTGGATGTGTTTTTGTCAACCAGAGGAGAAGTTATGGATGCCAATTAGTGAAGATAGTGGGAGATTTTGTCTGTGAGGGGAGGAGGGCAGGCATCAGGTGGGATGGTCCTTCCAGTGGGTTTGGGATTGCCTGATTTTTTTGGTGGGGGGTATTTTCAGAGCTGTATTGTTGGGGCTTCTGTGCTTAGCACGGGTACGGAACTGTAATTCAGGATGGAGGAGGAGGATGTAGTTGAAGCGGGAGGGACTGGGATTTTGGATGCGGATCCTTTGATAGAATAACAATAACTGTGCAGAGTATTATATTCATAGAGTAGCAGAAAGCATTCTGAGAGCTCAGCTGGTACGGGGGTGGAGGGGGGATTTTCCTGATGGGGGATGGCTACTGTTTAGAGAGCGTGGGGTGGGCAGGAGGGGGCTGGAATTTCCTTGAGAGGACTAGCGGGGGAACCAGGGTGTTGGGGGCAGGTAATTGGTGAGGGATCTGTGGTGGAATTGGAGGAGGCCAGACATTTATTTGGACTGTGGCCTGGGGATTGCCTTCCCTGTTGGGGATTGATGTCTGAGATTGTGTGAGGAGGGAGAAATGGAGGAATCCTGGGTGGAGGTCCAGTGCTTGGGGAGTTTTTGGTAGAATCTGGAACAGATGCTGCTATGGAAGGAATGGTTAGTAAGGCATTTAGAGAATTGCATGATGTCTATAGGAGTCATTCAGGGGAGGTTGGGGGGATTGGGAGGAGAGACTGGATGGGCAATTCATAGGGAGGCAATGGGAGGATATGTGTGTGGCTCCCTGGTATGCATCAGAGTCTAGAGGAGTTGGTATCTTTTCTTGGAGGTGTTTCCATGAGTATCTGTTACCCCAAGTGGACTCTAAGGAGTTTTTCTTGGGTGGGCTGCAGATGTTGGAGGTGTGATGGGGAAAAAGGAGGCGATTGTGAACATGTTTTTTGGGACTATGATGAAACTTTGAAGGTTCCCTGCAGACTACTCTGGCAGAAATACTGGGTGAGCTGCTAGTTGTGCCTAAAGAAGTGATTTTTTTGAGCTGTAATACAGAACTGGAATTTCCTAGAGATAGTAAAGCCTTGCTGTGTTTGATTGTGGTGGCTGCCGAGGGGCTATTTACTGGGAAGATGGAGGTCGGTGTCTGGACCAGCTGTACTGGAAGTGGTGAGTGTAGTAGCATAAATGGAACAACTAGAGGTGGGATCTTTGGAAAAGGGTGGTAGCAGATTGCATTGAAAAAGATGGGAATTGTAGGAACAATACTTGTGAGGTGGTGATTTGGAGATTTGCCTTTACATGTACAAGGTTTGATCCTGACCTCTGATTATGCCCGTTTGGAGTTTGCTTGTTCTCCTGTGCCTCTGCGGTGCTCCTCCCACCTCTGAAAAACATGTTGAGTGTTTTCATCTCAAACTTGTCAATGAATGGAGCTGTGGGCAGCAGCACAGACTTTGTATGGTGGTGTATAGGGGGGAAGAGTTGCATAGACCAACCACTTTGGACATTTACTGTGGTGCTCAGTATATTCAAGATTGGAGAATATGGATCGCAGATTGCACACAGTGGCAGGGCTAGTCACTTACCCATGTAAAATATGGCTGTAGGTGATTCAGTCATTTTGACTAATGTCACCAAATGGGCATGGGTATTTGCCGGTGATAAGTGGGTTGAAGACCCAGCCTACTCTGACCTATGCCAGGCACCCATTCTAACAATGGGAGGGGTGTATGTGCCCCTGTTGGCCAATGTGTGCACACCATAAATCCCAGTAGCTGTGAGTCAGGAAGCTACTGGCCAGCCAGTGTCCAGTTGCCCAGCCAGGGTATCCTAGGATAGCTCTGTTGAGTAAAAGCTGGATGTAAAACCAATCAACCTGCCAAACATGAGTTAAGAATTGCGACACTCTGTGTATGTTCACTGACAGGATGGAGCTTGGAAGTGGATGACATGATGGTAAGGAGGAGGCTGGATATCCTATGTATCCATAAGACAAGGTGGAAGCACAGTGCAGCAAAGCCACTTGGCTTGGGATGCAAAATCTACTACTCAGGAGGAGGACAGACTAGAAATGGTGTGGGAATTGTGGTGAGGACGAGGCTTCCGTAGGCAGTGAGGGATGTTATCAGAATTAATAACAGACACATGGCAATCAGATTCCAGCCTATTGATAGGACAGAATTCGTAATCAAAGCCTGCCCCACAGCTGGGTTGTGATAGTGAAGAGGAGAGTACATTCAGACAGCAGTTGCAGGGCCTACTAGATAAAGCAGGACAACATGAATTAGTGTTGAAAATGGGTGACTTGAATGCACATATCGGACAGACAGAACAGGATATGAGGACTGCCTGGGTCCACATGGGTGGTGCAACAGGAATAAAGAAGGAGAAGCCATTCTAAACTTCTGTCTGGCAAATGGCTTGATAGCAGCCAACACGTGATTCAGAAAGAGAGACGGTGGCCACCTTGCAGTTCAGGTAGATTTCTTCCTAGTAAGGAGGGCACTGGGGTATAATCAGTGATTGCAAAGTCATCCCCCTGTAAAACAGTTGGCCCACAGTATAAACCACTAGTTGCCACAGTCTGCTGCAGGCAGTGGTCAGAAAAGGCTCTAAGGTCAACAGAGACCAGGCTGAAGACGTGGAAGTTGACTGGAGAGAAAGTACAACAACTTAAGGAATTACTCAGGGCTGTAGCTCCCCCAAAAGAGGAGGAAATAATTGGAGTTGAAGAAGAATAGCAGTGCCTCAGAATGAATGTGTGAGGGCTACAGAACAGATATGTGGCTGAGCCAGGTATGGAAATAAGGTACACAAGGAAAGCTGGTGGTGGAATGCAGAAGTCCAGGGAGTCATCAAAAGAGAAAAGTACAGGAAAAGTGGGAGATAGAAAATACAGGCCAGTGTAAGGCGTAATACTTTTTGGCTAGCAAATAGGATAAGAAAGTAGTTGCAATAGTAAAGAACAGGGCATCGGTGATACCATACCACCTTCTATAAAGTGACTCGGTAGATGGCACAGAGGAACTATATCATGTTGCAAGACAGAAAGATAAAGAAGATAATTAGACAACCTTCATAAAGGATGACAGCAACAAGTTGCTCAGCAGTCTACAGGACATCAAAGGCAGATGGAAGCGAGTACTTCCAGTAGTTTCTGAATGATGAAAACCCCACAGTAGCAGTACTGCTACAAACACAGCCTACCATGAGAGAAGAAGAGGAGCCCACCCTAAAAGAAGTAGGAATAGCACTAAGGAAAAGGAAGTTGGGGAAAGCAGCAGACTCAGGTGAGATCACAGCAGATATGAGAAAGATGCTGGGTGAGATAGGGGAGAAATGGCTCCTGGGGATACCCGTAGCAGTGTGGAAAGAGAGGCATATCCCAGATAACTGGAGCATAAGCATACTCATGCCAGTGTACAAGAACAAAGGGAACTTCCACAACTGTGGATGATACAGAGGTATCAAACTCCTGTCATGTTGCATGAAAGCTCTGGAGCGGGTGATTGATAGACATGCTGAATAGTAGATAGTAAGATGGGAGATGAGCATTTTGGATTCTGATCAGGATGTAGCACAACTGACACAATGTTTGCAATGAGACAGATAGTGTTGAAGAAGCTAGAGATGAGGAAAGAGTCCAATTGGGCATTCCTAGAGTAGAAGAAAGCATATGACAAGGTCCCAAGAAAGCTGATTTTTGGCAGTCCTGTGGTGGTTCGAAGTGCCAGAAACATTGCTAGAATTACTGCAGGCTGTGTACAAAGATCCAATAACTCAAGTACGAACAGTATTCGGTCTCACAGAGGGGTTCCCATTGGTTGAGGGTGTACACCAGGGTTCAGCTCTGAGTTCACTGGTTCATAGTGGTGATGGATTGCATTAGCAAACCGGTAGGAGGGGACAGATCAACAAAGTTGCTTTATGCAGACGATGTATCATCATAAGGAGACTCAGAGCAAGAACTTCAGCAAAGGATAGGGGAATGGAAAGCAAAACTGAAGGCACTTGAGACGAAACTAAGTACAGATAAGACAGTTGTAATGGCAGCAAATATGTGAAATCAGAAGAAGCTGAGAATTGAGATAGAAGGAAAGATAGTGAACAGGTTATCACCTTCAAGTATCTGGGAAGGGTGGTTGAGGAGAAGAAAACTCTGAATGAAGAGGTCAAAGCTAGATTCAGTGGAGCTGCAGCCAACTGGCATAGTGCGTCAGGTGTAACATGACAGAAGAATGCCAAAGAAGCTGAAAGATAAGGTGTACAAAACAGTGGTGTGACCAGTACTACTGCATGGTACAGAAACCTGGGCAGTAAAGGCAGAGCTGATGAGGAAGCTAGAGGTGATGGAAATGCAGTGCCTAAAACAGGTGGTAGGATGCACACTGTGGGACAGATGAAGATATGAGGACATAAGAGCAGAAGCCAAATTAGCTCCTATTGCAGAAAAGATCAAAGAGAACAGATTATGGTGGCTCAGGCACATGTGCAGAAAAGCAGAAGCCAATGTGGTGAACAAGATTTGGGACAAGGGGGTTGCTAGACTCCTAGATTAAAACATTTCCAAACATACCTACGGTTCATTCCTCAGAGTTTGCTGAACTCTTTCAGACACCCTATAAGGAGCTTGCTGGAGGGGCTAATGGCAACTTGTGTCTAGATGGTACCCCACTAGGTGGGTATAACCTAGCCTACCAGAAGACATATCCCCAAATTCCTATATCCTAAACCTGACTAGAAGGCAGCTGTTGGGACAGTACTTTCCCCATCCACTGAGGTAACAGACCAAGTCTCCCTCAGGAGGTCTAACTCCAGATCCCCTTCTGGTTCCTTCTGTAATTCATTGTAGATGCTAAGTATCAGGAACTTTCCATGTCATATTAACATGATAAAGTTTGTCCTTCTGGTTCCTGTTTGGCACGTCTGCCATGTAGTTAACATTGCACACCTTTTTCACAGTAATGAGAGTCTTCCAAGGTTGTGTATACCTTAGTGTGCAGCCAAAAGCACAAAAGAAAATTGTATTCCTGGGATACCGCCCCTGACAGCAAAGAGATGATGTAGCAGGTGTTGGTCTCACTCCCTCACGAAGGGGTCTCTATATACTTTTAGTATGGTCTTTAGTGAAGTGTTAAACATTTCTCCAGACCATATGTCCATGGATGGTAAGGAGGACCGTTTACACGCTTTACCCCACAATGCTTCCACGAGCAGGATAGGTGGTTTGACATAAAGTTGTTACCTATAGCTGTCAGTATTTCTGTAGGGGAAATTCAACCTTGCTGAAAATGACAATAAAAGTGTTTGCCATCTTTTCTTCTTCAGTAGAAGGCAAAGACACCACTTCTGGGTATCTAGTGATGTAATCCATCACTACCAGGAAATAATTCTTACCTGTGGCACTCGTGATAAACAGCGGCCCCTCAATATCCATAGCTACCATCTGAAACGGCTTCTCAATAACAGACAAAGGCATCAAAGCAGCCTTGGATTTGTCTCCAGCCTTGTCATCATTTTGGCACTGCAATAAGTCCTGCATTGCCCTATTACATCCTTTGCAATCCCAGACCAACAAAAATTCTAAACAAGATACCTTTTAGGTTCATAGGTGTTTACTAGGCTAATGACCGCAGGGGCTTTTTAAGCCCGCCGTTGCATTCCAAATCTCTGACAAGTTCTGATACCTTTGATAAGTGTAAGGATGGGCCTGGGAGATGAGCCATTTACAGGTTACCTGTGCCCATTAGAGACATAGGTGCAAAACCAGGGATGAATTTCCGGTTTCCCATCCAGTTGTCCAAGTTGCACTTCAGTTGGGTTAGGAAGGAATTCTGATTCACATGGATGGGGAAGCCTGTTCCATAGATGGTGTAATCTCTGGGATGCATACCTCTCTCTCCAGCAGGTCCTATTTATGTCACAGGTAAGGTTTAAGACTTTAGAATGGGTAATTCTGGTGCTGTTTGTTCTGTGGATATGCAAGAGGTCCAGCAGGTCCTATTTATGTCACAGGTAAGGTTTAAGACTTTAGAATGGGTAATTCTGGTGCTGTTTGTTCTGTGGATATGCAAGAGGTCCATCAGAGTGGGGTCTGACAATGCCCTGTATGCCAGGCATAGATCCCCCCCCAAAAGCCTCTAGGAGACAGAATACAGGATAGGGCCTTGAGGAAGTCTGCATATGACATTTTACTTATGCCCTGTATTATTTTAGTGAGGAACCTCTGAGGACGTTCCAGTTTTAGTATGCTTTATGCCTGTATGGCCTTTACGGAGAATATCATGGGCTGCAGCCAGAAGGACTTGTTGGTAGGCCCTGGGTACTACCAACTACTGTATTACTTCTCACCATAGCTGTCCTTCAGGAGTCCATTCCCTGTACGACAATTCTTTGTCCAAGTATATGGACTCCCCTCTGCCCTTGCGTATCTGGAGCCTTTTTGTCCATCTCGCCCAAGTCCTATAAAATAGGGTCTGAGCCTGCCTCAGCTCTTCTTTACTGATCCTCCCCAGCACCCTTCCCAGGGACGTCTGGTACCTTCTGCCAGTGGTGCCTCAAGTTCTGGCTGACAAGTATCACTCCCTTGGAAGTATCAACTACCAAGGAAAGCCCAATACGGTTCCCCTCCTGTGGTTCAAATCCCATGTCAGTACTATTGACCAACTCCCCCCTGAGGTAGTCATATTTGCAGCCCCAGATGAAGGTGTAGACCATGGTTGGGTCTCATTCACTTTTGCCTTCCCAAACTTCACAACCTGATTGCCTCCATGCCTGGCTATGTGTAATAGCTTACACATAACATACTGCAATGTCAGTGTCATTCCCTATTCAAACATCAGCAGGGATGTCCTCAAACACAGCCACCTGCTTGACCTCCTCCCCCCACCCCTTTCCAGTTCAGACAAATTCTAGCCAAAGGCACCTGAAAAGGTTTCCCACCTATGGCTCTGACTGGAGTGGACAGCCTAAGTAGTGCTCCTGTATGACCATTTGTTGGTTTGACCATAGTTATGTTTGAGGCTGTGTCCCTTTTAACAAAAGCCTTCTTCCCCTCTACCTTGATAGGATACAGACATTTGTGACACAGCTGTTGTGTATAGACAGCCCACCACTGACATAGTGGTATTCTTGCTTGGTGCTTCCAGAGTCCTTCCTTCTATCCCCTGCCTCCATGGAAAAGTGACCATATATACCCCGTTTGGGTAAATCTGAAATATTTAATCCTAAACCCTGGAAATGTACTAGAAACTGCTGCTTCCCCCTTTCCTATGTAACCTGTTGCAATGGCCTACATGTATAACTTTGTGCAGTGCTGGGTGCATCCATAGTACGCAGTGGCAACCCGCTAGGTTGATAATGATTCCCTTTTCTCTCCATCCTCTCAACAGTGTTACAGTCCCAGTCTGGCAATCAAATTCACATGTCCTCAGGGTAAGTACCAAGGGCTTTTGTACCCTGACTAAAAGATCTGCAAGCATTTTCAAATGTGGTGACCTTTTATTCCATTACCCATTTGTAAAAATAAGTGCTAATTTCTGCAGTGTATTCAGTCACACTTTTTATATTCTGTAAATTTCCTTTTGTACATCTGTGTGTTCAATTTAAAATATGCGAGCAAGCATTCTTTAACCTTAGCATAATGTGTACAGTCAGCATTGCTGAGTTTAAAAACTGCATGAATTGCTTTACCCCACGTGCAAGGGAGTTTAAAAAAGTGCTCACCTGCTACCCTTGGTCATCATGGTGTTTAATAAACACTCTTTCAAAGGTCCTTTTAAAGCTACCCAAATCACCCCTTCTTTAACGCACCACTTCTCTTACCTTTTACTTGTCCTCTTGCTTGGTTAAATCCTTTCATCCCTTCTGGAAGGCGTAAATTTCTTTTTCAGGATTCATGTTATATGGTAGTTAACTAATGCCTGGATCTTTGGTAACTTCCACGTTTTTTGTTTACCTTGATTTCTATATGAATAGATAAAATCCTCTTAATGTCATATTTGGCAACACTTGTCCAAAGATGCATTTACAAAGAGCATGAAAAGGCATAATGTGTTTTCCTTTATCAGAATTTAGCCTGTATAAATTCACTTTTGATTTCTGTCTTTGACCACAGCACAGGTTAGTCCTGGTATTACAGCTGAGGGCTTGTACTGACCTTGTCAGTAAGGTCTGCAGTGGGGATTCTACTGCTGACAGTATGTTGAGTATGTGCACCCACCTCTTCCCCATAAAGAGGGATGCACAGACTAAGTGGTGTCATTAGCCCCCCCCAAGATCATTCACCCAGGATTTGTCACATCTTTAATTGCACAGAATAGTTAATGAGTACATGAAAATTCACATGGTAATTGCAGTTCTTTTTAGCAGATGTTAGTTTCTTTGTTGTTGACCTTCAGAGCAGACTCATGAGATGAGGAAGGAAATTGCACCTCTTTCTTGATATTTGTTTGTTTATTTTCATTGTTGAAGCCTGGGCATTTTAAGTAATAGCAATAAGAGATTTAGTATAAAAATTATGAAAATGTTGACAGTTGTGGACGGCACAGTGGTGGCGTTGTCACCTCACAGCAAGAGGTTCTCCGGTTCGATTCCCTGCTGGGGTGCCTTCTGTGTGGAGTCTGCATGTCCTCCCTGCATTCATGTGGGTTTCCTCCCACGTTACAAAGACATGCATCTGGAGCGTTTCTCCCAAGGCCTCCCCTGAAAATTGGCTTTGTTCCAAGTTGGACTTTCCCAGTAAATAAATGTTAAATAAATAAATTAAATTAAAATACATTTCAAATTTTAATTTCTTTGTGGGTTTTAAAAAAAAATTGTGTAGATTAATAGGTAAGTAAGTAGTAGGCTATTGATATGTTTCGATCTTTGCAAGCATATCTCATGCATTCCTATGCAGATTGTAGTCCTTCTATTTAAGTACAAATAACCTAGAGCAAGGCAGACATTTACATGTTACCCCTGTCCATTTGGGACAGGGGTCGTAAACCAAGGATGAATTTGCTGTTACCAGTCTAGTTTTCCAGACTGCATATAAATAGAGTAAGAGAAGTACTTTGCATTTTGAGGAAAGGAAGATTATTCCAAAGAAGTGGTGTTTTCTGTGATGCATACATATCCCTCCAACATATTCTTATGTTGCAAAATATATTAAGAGCTCATGAGTAGGTGTTTATCACCACTTAACTTGAGGATGTGGAGTAGTCCTAAAAGAATAGGGTCTGTTAAGGCTCTGCTCACTGGTTCAAGATCACACCCGATGAACACCTGTAGAAAAGCACCGAGGTAAGTTTGATGGAAAATCAAGAGAAATTTATGATTCAATCTTATAGCTAGGATGTACTCAAGGTACTCGACTTTCCAGCATTCATCTGGAACAGCCGAAGCGAAAATTTCTAATTGATTGAGGTTTTGAAAGATTGTTTTCTTCTGATTCAAACCTTCATGGATTTGTAACTTGATAATGAGACATAGGTGAAGGGTGATCAGCAGGGAAGTATGAAGGAGTGAGTACTGCTAAATGAAGCCCAGAGCTCTTTTATGATAAATGCCAATTGGACCAATTAAAGTAAGTCACAGATGGTGGCCAGTCTTTAAATTAACCTGGCATTTAAAAGCTCAGTGCTTGATAGAAATGTGTGTGTGTGTGTGTGTGGGGGGGGTCCTCTGTAAAAGTCAGAGATAGAACTCTATCATCCAAAGTCAGGGCACCCTGTGTTCCCATTTAGCCATTTTGATGATATCTGGTATTTCTAGTCTCATGTGACCCTGTAGACCAGGAGGGATTTAAGATGCAAGCCACCCATCCTTACCCTGTGGTACAGGTCATGTCCCTCGCAATTCACACTTCCATCTGTGGCACGCTAAAGATGTAGAAGTAGTACAAAGTGAAAGGCTTAAATGGTAGAGCTGTGATCAGAAAGTTGCCTGGAAAATGGAAAAATTCATTTTAGAATGGGCTAAAAGTAAAATTCATTACATTAGGAGAACTGCAAGGAGAATGAAAATGTAAGCATCCCCACATACTGTTTAAGAACTTGTATGTATACCTACAGAATTAAACCAGGAAAAACAAAATAGAAAATTGTGCTCATGTCAGTTCACAAGATGGCAGTGAGCAAAGTAACTGAAACATCAAAGAAACTTCACTACAAATAGTCGCTAACAGTAAATAAAAGGATATGCAGTGAAACTTCAGAAGGACAGCAAACAGTTATATACAGGGTGAAGTAGAAACAGATTGTCTTTCAAATGCAGGCAAGTTGCACCTAATGAAAGAAAACATTAACTGGCCACTGTGGGGAAAACATGGCTCAAAAGTAAAGGATAAAGTTAACATTTGGGAAAAAACATTACAATCTGTAGCCTAGTTTAGCCACAGTTTCTTCAAATTAGACAGAAAAAAGATAATTTAAAGAAAAAGACCATGCACTTATAAAAGTGAGAAGGCATACTGGCAATAGAAATTAACATTTTAATAAATGAGGATGCTCAGAGGACCTAACAGCAGAAACAGTGTTTGGAGCTCTTAAGGTCATTTTTGTCCCATTACTTATGATCTGGGAAACATCTCCAATCAGGTTCAGATTATTCATTCATTCTTTCATATGAGGGTCCAATCAGGTTCAGATTATTCATTCATTCTTTCATATGAGGGATTTTAACTCAGTACTGTACAGGACGAAAGCTGTCTGGAACAGCTGTCATGCAAGCAGCCAGAAGGGTTGTTTGTACACTCATGGGTAACCTGACAAATGGGGGCATTTTCTGTAGTCCTATCCCCACCCTCTTGGTTTGAGGGGAGAGTGAGCTACCGTTATCAACATGAGGACCCAGTATGCCTTTGTTCTTTACAAGTGCATTGATCCATACACTTGCTAATAAAGGATGCTACCAAGAGATCGCTTGGTAAGCAGAAGGCCTGCTGCCAGGATGCTCTTTGTAATGCTGTCCCCTTCTTCTTTCTGGTCTTCTCCATGCCCATCTTATATCTCCCTCATTCCTTCTTTAAATCTATAACACCTCTTACATTCCTTGATATTCTAGTGTAAGCCTGCTTCTCTACTGTCCATTAACTTGCTCAGGTGACTGCTCTTCCCCACTAGCTGGATGTCCTCCGGCATACTCTTTCTTTTCCTCCTCCTCCTGCTGCACCATGCATATAACTTTATCCTCTCATAGTTCAACTATTCCTTTTGTGCCACCCCATAGTGTTCACCAGATCCACTATGCTGCATGACCATTCCCTTTGTGCCACCCCATAGTTTTTCCCAGATCCACTATGCTGCATGACCATTCCCTTTGTGTGTCCCCATCCTTTTCCTGGATCCACTATGCTCCATGACCATTCCCTTTGTGCCACCCCATAGTTTTCACCAGATCCACTGTGCTACATTACCATTCCCTTTATGCCACCACATAGTTTTCCCCAGATCCACTATGCTGCATGACCATTCCCTTTATGCCACCACATAGTTTTCCCCAGATCCACTATGCTGCATGACCATTCCCTTTGCGCCACCCCATCCTTTTCCCGGATCCACTATGCTCCATGAACATTCCCTTTGTACCATCCCATAGTTTTCACCAGATCCACTATGCTGCATGACCATTCCCTTTGCGCCACCCCATCCTTTTCCCGGATCCACTATGCTCCATGAACATTCCCTTTGTACCATCCCATAGTTTTCACCAGATTCACTATGCTACATGACCATTCCCTTTGTGCCACCCCATAGTTTTCACCAGATCCCTTATGCTACATGACCATTCTCTTTGCGCCACCCCATCCTTTTCCCGGATCCACTATGCTCCATTAACATTCCCTTTGTACCATCCCATAGTTTTCACCAGATCCACTATGCTGCATGACCATTCCCTTTGCGCCACCCCATCCTTTTCCCGGATCCACTATGCTCCATGAACATTCCCTTTGTACCATCCCATAGTTTTCACCAGATCCACTATGCTACATGACCATTCCCTTTGTGCCACCCCATAGTTTTCACCAGATCCCTTATGCTACATGACCATTCTCTTTGCGCCACCCCATCCTTTTCCCGGATCCACTATGCTCCATGAACATTCCCTTTGTACCATCCCATAGTTTTCACCAGATCCACTATGCTACATGACCATTCCCTTTGTGCCACCCCATAGTTTTCACCAGATCCACTGTGCTGCATGACCATTCTCTTTGTGCCACCCCATAGTTTTCCCCAGATCCACTATGCTGCATGACCATTCCCTTTGTGCCACCCCATCCTTTTCCCGGATCCACTATGCTCCATGAACATTCCCTTTGTACCACCCCATAGTTTTCACCAGGTCCACTATGCTCCATGAACATTCCCTATTCCCTTTGTACCACCCCATAGTTTTCACCAGGTCCACTGTGCTACATGACTATTTCCTTTGTGTCATCCATTATTTCTCTGAATCCACTGTACTCCATCACCATTTCTTTTGTGCAGTCCCATACGTTTCCTTGAACCTATTGTGATGCATGACCATTTTCTCTGTGCCATCCCATTATTTCTATTGATCCACTGTGTTCCTTGACCGTTCCCTTTGTATCATCCCAAACTTTTGGATTATGCTTCATGACCATTCCCTTTTTCCCAAATCCATTGTACTTTGTCTTTCCACATCTTTTGCCTTTTTATCTCTGAAACTCCAGTAATCCCACCTCTTCCAAATCTGTACTACATCCAGCACATCTTTCATCTTCAACCTCTTCTCATCTCTTAGCTTCAACTCCTGGAATATCCCTGTTGTACTGGCTCACTTTTTTCCAAACGCTTTGAGATAGCGTTATCCTCCTTTGCTCATTACAGTCAAACCTTATTCCCCACCTGTTTTCCTCTCATCTCATAACCTTCCATCCATATTCACAATCAGTGTAAACCTTTGTGGATTCATCATCCCCTAACGCTCTTATTTTTGACTTTCCGACAGCCTTTCCTATTCTGAGTCTGTCTCCCCAGCATAAAACAAGTCATGTATGGATTAGCTGTTACTTCATCTGTCTGCCTGCTAGCCCTAATTTAATACTTCTGTTTAGATACACTACCAGACGTCTGATCATCATTCTCACAGTATTCAGCTCCCGTTTCCATTGTGCTGCCACTTTGGCACTTGTCCATTAGCATCCTTGTTCCTCTCACGTTGTTCACTTTATAAAGCCTAGTGCCAGGTAGTGTAGAGAGTGCTTTCATTCCTAACTTTTTCACCCCTTCCCATTCTGCCATCAGCACCTACGTTTCCATGACTGGCTTCCCATAGGCACCACCTGAAGACTTTGTCACAACCATAACCCCCTTACCCATAAATTCCCTGAACAACTTGCGTCCATTAACAAAAACATGAAATGAACACTTCTTTTCCCCTTTTCTGGTTTATTTAACTGCTTTCTGTTCCACATCTGAAACCCTTTCTAAACAACAAAAGTGAAAGCTGACTTCTGCCCATCTTTTTTTACCAGCATAATGTGTTAATTGCTATTCTTAAGTTCACATTCTTGTACAACTGCCCTGTTTCCATTAATGAAGTCCTTCTGGAACCCATCTCCAGCAATACCCTAAACATAAAGCCCAAGTTCATCCTCCTGCATTCCTTTTGTCTCTAGTCCATTTGCAAAATTCATACACATTCCCCAGTTAACCTCTGAAGACCTCCTTATAGTGAACCCCACCTTCTCCTTCCTTGTCATCCTGTCTGTATACTAAGATGTGCATTCAACACCTACACAAAAATCTTTACATTTTAATAAATTTGGATATCAGCTAGAAGGTTTTCATGTTCTCTGAGCATATTATTTTCTTCTTCACTTTTACAGTGATCAGTTAGATTTGGAGTTAATTTAAAACGTTTATTTCAGATTTTACAACAAAAACCTCGAGCCATTTGCAAAACAAAACAAGCTTGGACATTAAAAACAGACTTAGCACAAGCAACAGCAAACTTATCTTCCCATGAAATTCACCTTTATTGAGCATACATCTGTTAAGGCATTAAACTACAAGAGCTGTGCTGAGAATCATAGTCAGTTAACATGTAGTAAAACCCTAATTAGTGGCTGTGTGAAAGGTGCAGGTATTCAAAAGACAATGCATATTCATTATAAACCGCCTCAGACTGCCCCCAGGTCCCTTTTCAGGGGCAGCCCAGGGGCACTGTCTGAGGAAGTGACTTGGCCAGAGTCACACAGTAGACAAAGGCTGAGGGCTTCAAACTCAGCACTAAAGGAAGCAGCACATAGCTCATAGCCTTACTTATCTGTACCAAATGGCATACAGACTGCTATAGCCCAACCCAGTGCATTGATTTGCATCCAAATAGTAAACACATTGTACAAAGTCAACAAAAGATTGCACCCACAGAACATGGCTCATATGAAGATCCAGTGGTTAATGGCAGCTGATTCCTTTCTTTACACGATAACCATTGTGGGAACAAAATGTTTATATACACATACGCCTATCAGTTACAAACACTTGTATGACTGTACACCTCTGATATCTTCTTGACATGAAGTGAATGAATGAATGAATGAATAAATAAATAATGCCCAGAAATGTGTGTCTGCTTGCTGCTGTCAGAACCATGCAGTGCAAACCATTGCAATTCCATTTGCCCTGCTCTATCAACTTTTTACCACAAGAAAAGAGATGAGAGACAAATTCAGGGACAGACTTTTTAAATATTTTGCTTATATGCTTAGAAACTTGATAGAATAGCAAACCTTTGTTGAAAGATACAGTCTGAATCTCACATGCCTGTCATTATTTACTGACTGCAGTTTACAACAATTTGCCAGTACAACTCAGAAAAGACTAAAACACCTCTTTACTACAATGCTCAAGAGTTTGAGATAAAACAAAAAAATAATGCTGAGGGATGGGTAGGGGGAGCCCAAAAAGGTACAAATTTAGTGTTTTTTTCCATTTATTTTTATTTAACAGGTACACCTGCTGGGCTAGGTGCCCTTTTCTAAGAGGCAACTTAGGAACTCGGGTTATGTGACTGTTAAAATCACACAGTAGGCAAACAAAGGTGTCGGGAATCATTGTACTTTTAACTATAGGAAGCAGTTCATTAACAGTTGGAAACTTAAGTGCCAGATAATTGTAATTCAGTTAAAAATTAACAGAACAGGTGCTTTGCAAGCATGCATTTTCTGAATATGAAACTGTAATGACTGCTATTACTGACTGACTAATCCTTGGTGATTTAAATGAAGAATTTAATGAAGGACAGGATAAAATGTTGATGCAAAATGAGGAAGAGATGAGAGAGACAACTCAAATTCATGTAAAGATTAACAGAATAATGGATGTTACATCAACATGCATTTTCTGATCAATAAAAATGATGAAACCATATTAACTGGAACTGATGATCGTGCTCGCATACAGAAAGATGCACATACATACTAGATGCACACCACCCCTGCTCCACCTTAGAAATGCGTGCTAACTGTGCACCTTACTTAAAGCCCTTTCTGTAACACTACCACTACTCAGGTAGATTTGACTGAATGCACTCAGAGGCTGAGAATTTCACTGAATATTTAAGTATCATAGGTAGGTACTAGGCTATTGGCCCTAGGGCCTATATAAGCCTAGCCAAAAAAGTTCCCTGGCTTCCGCCACCCAAGAAAATTATTTTCCTGTGCCCCTGTTGAGCAAAGCCACAGAAGTGATCCCCGGGGTGAATTTCCTATCTCCCATCCAATCATCAAGATTTTTCTTGAAGAGTGCTAATGAGGAGCTTTGTTTGATATAGATAGGTAATTTGTTCCAGAGTATGGGAAGTCTCTGGGACAGGAATCTATCCCTCCAGCATGTTCTATTTATTGTTGTGACAAGGTTTAGGTCCCTAGAGCATGTAGCTCGGAGGGATTGGGATTTCTTTAAGTGGAGCATGTCCAACAGCTCTGAGTTTGACATAGCTTTGTATGTTAGACAGAGATTGCCTCTGAGTAGGCGATATGCGACGGAGTAAAGCTGGAGTTTTTTGAGACGGTCTACATAGGGCATCTATTTGAGGCTGGTAATCCTCTTTGTGAGGTATTTCTGTGGCCTTTCCAGTTGTAGATGTCTTGTGAGGTACATACCAAAAGGGGCACTGTATTCTATAATGGGTCTAATGAGTGATGAGTAGAGGGGAACAATGACCTATTTTTTCCTGGAGGAGAAACCTTTTCTGATGAGGTGTGCCACGTAGAAGGATTTCCTGACTACTGTGGCGATGTGATTATCAAAGGAGAGACTACTGCCCACCTGTGTCCCAAGGTCACTTATCACACTTTCGGTGTTAAGTAGACTACCGCTTATGTGTTTAACCAATGAAAAAAGTATCACTCAAGGCCCTTTTGTAGGATGTCCACATCCTTAGGAGTTTTGATTATGTATCCTAGTTTGCAGTCATCTGCGAACATGTTAGCCAAAGACCTTCTGTGTTAGCCTGTACTTCAGAGAAGTAGATACCAAAGAGGAGAAGACGCAGGACTGAGAAGTAGATAAACAGGAGAGGACCCAGGACCGAACCCTGTGGTACTCCACTTGTCACTGGTCTGAAGTCGGATTTGGAGTCTGCTCCTTTCACAGTGTGGGTTCTGTCAGTGAGCCAGTTGGCAACCCATCTTGTGACATAGGGAGTTATACCTAGTTTAGTGAGTTTATCTATAATTCCAGAGTGGAGGATGGTGTCGAAAGCCTTGGTGAGATCTAGATAGGCTGTGTGAACCACCTTACCCTCATCTACAGTTTTGGTGACTGCTACAAAGAAGTCTGTCAAGTTTAGGAGACGTGATTTGCCTTTTACAAACCCGAACTGGGTGGGGTCCAGTGTTTGGAGATTACCAATGTCATTGTTTATAAGTTCCATGATGATACATTCCATTGCCTTACAGACCAGGCTCGTCAGGCTAATGGGGCGGTAGTCTCCGGGGTCCGTGGTGGCTCCCCCTTTGTGGGGTAGGATGACCATCGCTGTATGCCATTCAGTGGGCACAAAGCCTGAGGTAAGGCTATGCTTGAACATGGTATTTAGGTGGGGTGCCAGTTCATTCTGTAGTTCATGTAGAACGTAACCGGGGATGTTGGCAGGTCCCATGGATGCTGTGTTCTTGGCTTTGGAGAGTGTGGTTTTTACCTGCAGCCGTGATTACAGGAACTTTGCATTCTTCCAGTATAGAGATGGGCCCTTTAGGGGCTGAGAGAAGGGTAAAGTTAGCACTGAACCTATCTGCCAGGATGTTGGCAATATCAGTTGGTTCTGTATATTTAGTGCCATTGTGCTGTAACAGAGCAGATCTGAGCGTTGCCATTGAGATTCTTGACATAGCTATAGAATGCTTTGTGGTTGTCTTTAGAATCAGTGGTGATTTTGTTTTCGTAACTAGCTTTGGAGGATTTTATGAGGGATCTCAGCTTCTTACTGAGGCTGACCAGGGAGTTCCACCAGTCATGGGATTTTACTCTTTTTTGCAACAGTTTCTTACTTTTGTTGTAGAGTTTGTTTGTGGCAGGGAACCACCAGATTGGCTTCCTTTTTTTGGAGGATAGCATCTTGGTTCTGTTAGGGATTACATGATCCATGCACTCGTGTAAGTGCTTATAAAGTGCATTTGTGTAGGATTCAGCATTCATACCTTTATTGTCCGTCTGCATGGGTGTTGTGAAGTTTGCCACTTCTGCCTTAAGAAGCATGAAGTTGGCTTTGGAGAAATTCTTTACGGTGGTTTCCTTAATGGGGGCAGGGGTGAGATGTGGATGTCTAGGGTGATTAGCTTGTGGTCGGATCTGACCAATGAAGAACTGACTTCTGGTGTAGAACACCGGTTGCCCATGTTGGTAATGACCAGGTCTAGGATATTGCTGCCCCTGGTGAGGATGTGGATAAGTTGATCCAAGGTGTTGGAATTTATGAATTCCAGAAAACCTTGAGCAAAAGAGTTAGTACATGAGTAGTTTTCCCAGTTAATGGTTGAGTAGTTGAAATCGCCCATTATTAGGGTGTAAGGTTGTACCGTAATATTTTCCAGTATATCAAGAAATGAGGAGTGGGAATGCGGGGAAAAGGTGGGGGATCTGTAGCAAGCTACAATTTGGATTGCGGTCTTGCCCAGAGTTAGTTGCACTTGGATAATCTCAGATGCATTATGCTGAGCAACTAGCCTGGAGGTGTGGATATCCTTAATGAATATGGACACACCTCCGCCTTTAGTGTTTCGGTCCAGCTTAGGTGGCCAAAAGGTGTGGTATGAATTATAGCCTGATTATGCAGGGGTGCTCTCTGGAGCCTTGAACCAGGTCTCTGTCACTGCACAGATGTCAATGGTCTCCATTTTAAGGAGTGCCTCAAGTGAGTGCATTTTGAGGTTTAGACTTCTAGCATTGAGTAGCATTACCCTCAGATTTTGCTGGCTTGTACCTGTTATGGTGTTGATTTTGTCATTTGAACCTTGCCTAAAAAAGGCACTATACGGGTGGCAAGTGCCTCAGCCAGTATCCCGAATCCCAAGGGCGACAGGTGCAGGCTATCTCTGGCAAAGCATCGTGGTCTGTTCATCGTGTCATCCCAGGCAGACAGATACTGGATCCCCTTAGAATGACACCAGAAGCTTAGCCAGTTGTTGAAGTCAATCATTTTGTCTTTGTACTGTGGTATCACTCTGGGTGATGGCAGGATGCTACCCAAGGCTAGGGTCATACCTGCCTGGGCTACAAGATTGGAAAGCTCCCCCATGTCTCTCTTCATGTATAGTCCAGGGAGGTACATCTCAGGTCATTCACACCAACATGGACAATGACAGAGTCATATTTGTACTTGTTGTGGAGTGACCTGAGTGCGTGCGTTATGTGGCGGATCCTGGCATCTGACAAGCAGCTGACAGTAACTTTCTCCTTGTTTAGCCTGGTGAGTAGAACATCAGTGTGCCTGACTATAGAGTCACCTATGACTAGAGTGTTGGGTATGTTGTTATGCCTTGTCGGCTGTGCTTCAGTGGCACACTGAGTTTGTGGACTATGTGTCTTTTGGGTTGTGTTGGGGGGGTGGAGGTTGCTTGCGTTTCTGCTTTGGGGGTCTCTGTTACTTGGGCAGATTTTTGAGAACCTCTGCGAATGTAGGTGTGTGTTTTGTGTTTTTATGTATGTGTTTTGGTGGTGTAGGTTTTGAGGGATTATGTGATGAGTGTGGTGTGGTACAAGTGTTTACCTTCTCCTCTTGACTGTCTAGTCCAGTCTTGGGTGAAGAGAGCTTTGCTTCCAGTTTGGCTATATAAGTGTATCTCTCACAGGTTGTAGTGTTGGCTGGTAGGAGGAGAGGTTTGTCTATGTACATGAGGCGATTGCTGTATTTCCTCAAGATGCCCAGATTCATCAGGTAAGCAGGAGAAAACACTGGAAGCTGAACCTTTGACATGTCTGGATAGGTGCTTATTTATTAAGTACTAAAAACTGTTTTCCTCTAGACAAGTGAGGAAAGCGGAGTGCTGTAATAATTTGTAGCTTATTTACTGCTTATGAGTTCTGAACAAGTGCTGAGGTCAAAGAAACAGATTTGATTGCTAAGACTAAAACTGGCTAGTTCTAAGGGAAAATTCGAAGAGCAGACTTTACGGTACTGAAAATAGTTTAAGCTAGCTAACCAGTGATGCATAAAGTTTTTTTTTTTTTTTTAGATAAGCTACCTAGTGCTTACCACTCCCACTGACAAGCCATAAGGCTTCCCTCCAACACAGAATGGCCCGGGATCTCAGAAACCCACAAACAGTCCAGGACACACCAAATCTGTATCTGGACTAGACTACTTACAGGAAAGGCAGGAAACAAGCTTTTTTTTTTTTTTTGGTAAAGTGGAAAGGGAGAAAGGAGGAGCAGAAGATAATTCAAGGTTAAGAAACTAAGTGGGTTGGCTTTCTCAAATTTTCTCCCTGTGTTAGGTAGAATGAGGCTGGGAGGAGTGTCCCAGATCAAATTTACAGTAGGGGTGGTCAACTGCAAAGCCACCACGTATAAGAACAGGATACCAATAGGTAGGGAGGGTGGGAAACAAAAATCAGAACAAACAAACCCAAACAGATGCTTAACAATTGTAGAAAATTTCTAGTTAACACCTCACACACAGTGAAACTAGCTAGAAAAGTATGCAGCAGACAATAAAAGTGCTATAAATAACATGTAAAAATACGCAAAAAACAGGATACTTAATGTTATATATCACAGATCAGTTTTCTCAGTGCCCTTCCTCCAATTAGCTCAGTGTGAAATGGCAGAAACCCTCATAAGTTAACTTCTTAAGTGACAAAGTTGAAACCTGAAACAACTTTAAAAAAAAGCTCGAAAGAACCAATGAGGTGCTTACTCCAAGCCGTAGTCCAGGTAACCCCACTCAGCCAATGACCATGAACCCTTCACTCTCACTGAAATGCTATACTGGCTTTGGCTAAACTAAGATGACCTGGAAAATGTGCTCAGACACACAGCCTCTACCAACAAACAACTTGGCCCAAAACACAAGCCTGAATATGGGCAGTGCTACAACTACCCACACTAATTAGGAAGAAAAAACTGCAGAAATGTTTAAACAGATAAATGAACAAGGAGACTCTAGAGAATGCTTTTAGCTGCAAACAATTAAGTTATAGGATACACTCCTTGGCAGGAAATCAGAACAAACAAACCCAAACAGATGCTTAACAATTGTAGAAAATGTCTAGTTAATACCTCATGCACAGTGAAACTAGCTAGAAAATTATGCATCAGACAACAGAAGTGCTATAAATAACACGTAAAAATAAGCAAAAATCAGGATACTTAATGTTATATATCACAGATCACTTTGCTCAGTGCCCTTCCTCTGATCATTTCAGTGTGAAATGGCAGAAACACTCACAAGTTAACTTCTTAAGTAACAAAGTTGAAACCTGAAACAACTTTAAAAAAAAGCTCAAAAGAACCAATGAGGTGCTTACTACAAGACAGTTTAACCAATGAAAAAAGTATCACTCAAGATACAATTTAACCAATGAAAAATACATGTGACATTTGCAGCCTAGATAATTTGTGTCCACCTCTCATATAGAGAACTGTTTGGAATTTATTTCTCGGAAGTCCAGCCTAAAGTAGACTGCCTTTGGCTTACCAAGTTTACTGATTATTGCAAATTGGGTGCATTCATTGAGTCCCCCAATGATGTTAACATATTACAGGAAGGGTTAACACAGAAAGAATTACTGGTGCCAAAGCCATTGTGTAAAACTAAACGCAAAAAAGTGCATTATTATCCCCCTTTGGCAACGTGGAATTCTCTGGTAATTACAGTAGTGACAGCACCCCCCCACCAAATTCAAACCCAGTGGTACAAGGTCTGAGAGCACAGGTGGATAGCAACCTGAACTTCCAACTACAAAGTTTCCGTAGTGAAAAGGAAAGCCTTCTATGTTGCACATCCGATAAGTAAGGGCATCACATCTAGGTCTAAGGATGTTATAACTCCACTATACTCGACCCTCATCAGACCATTAGTAGAGTACGCTTCCTTGTGCATGTACCTCACCAGACACCTGCAGCAGCTGGAGGGACCACAGAGGTTTCTCACCAAGTAAATACAGGGCCTCCAAATCATGACTTAAGTGGATAGACTGAAAGCCCTGTCACTGTACTCTGTATCATATAGGCTGCTGAGAAGCGACTTGTGCCTGGCCTACAGAGCAGTGTCTTGACCCAGCAAAAAATTCCAATCAACCAAATGCTTTTTCAGTATCTAAACCAATTAAAGGTAGTTTCTTTTTCTATTTGCTAGCTAAATCTATTACTTTAATTCCTCTTCTGATATTATCAAATGTTAGTTTATTTATAATAAAACCAGTTTGATCTTTACTTATATCTACAATTTATCTCAATCTGTTACATAATGTTGTTGTAATGAAATTAATCTATAGGCCATAACTAACTTTCTTCCCTTCTTTGATAATTGGAGAAATTCAAGTATTTAAATGGAGAGGTTACTGTATTTTGTTTTCGTTCAAAAACATCATCCAGCAATGAAATTATTTAATTTGTAATAATTTAGACATTTCTACAGTTAGCCATCTATTCCTGTAGCTTTTCTGAACTTACTTTTTTATTACCCTTGTAATCTCTTTGACAGATGTATTTTTATATTTCCTCTATCTGTTCTTCTTTTAACTTTATAGTAAAGTTCTTCTTTAAATGTTTTAGTATGTTTCCCTTTATATTAATATTATCATTAATTTCTCATAAAATTATTTAAAATTAAAAGTATTTCTCTTGTATCTGATGTATTTTTTAGTTAGTGAATTTATTATTTATTTGAGCTTTCTCTCTTACTAACATCCTTCTTTTTGCTAAGCTACATAACATTTTCAGTGACATTGCATTACTATGTATTTTAAAGTTTTCTGAAGCTGTTTCAACTTTTATGATATAAAATATTTTGATATGGCTAAGTTAATAGTCTAATTGCTTCTTTATTATCTTTTCCTTCATTTTGCTGATCTAATCTAGCTTTAGTTCATTTTGAGTATTAGCTAATGTTTTATCTCATTCTTAAATTTTATTTTAGGGCCATTTTCCCATCCTTCTTTAATGTGAATTTTTTTAAGTGCCCCATAATATTATTTTATTAACTTCTTTATTATCATTAAACAGGAGGAAATCAATAGTCTGTTGTAAACGGTATCTTGTAAATTCTTTTTACTTCATCATATATGCTGGAATCTTGTATATCAATTGAAACTTTCTAGGTTCCATTCTTAAATCTATATATATGGCATTGTGATCTGATAGTGGACAAGGTATGGTTTCAAAGACATCTGTTTTATTGCTAATATCGAGAGAGAGAGGGAGATATCCTGTCAGTACGGGTTTGTGTTCCATGTGCATATGAATGAGTGTAAAAAAACAGAATTGCTGTCTGTAGATGAAGCTAAATCTTTTAGATTATTAATTACTCACTTATTTAATGCCTTAGCTGGAGTTCTAATATTTTTCTCGCAACTACTGTCTTTTTTTGTGTTATACTGTTAAAATCTCATGTCATAATAAGACTGTCTTTCAACATACTTTGTAAAATTTCAATATAATTTCTGGCTATATTGACACCCAAACCTGGAATCCAGTAAAGGTTAACCAATGTATATAATTTGTTGTTATACTGAAAAACTGCAGCTGAAAACATTTCCCTTATGATCTTTAAATATGTCTGTGATCTTTGGCATAATTTGTGATTTTCTCCATAAGATAGCCATTTCTCTCTTTTTTCAAATCAAGAAGAAACAAAAACTTTCTAGCCTAAACAATTTAGCAAATGTATATCCTTAGTTATGTGCATTTCTTGAAGATATACAATATCACCTTTTGTTTAATTTTAAATATTGTGATAGCACCCATCTTTTATTGTCACTACGTAATCCATTGATGTCAATAGTTCTTCTTTATTATGGATGTTATATCTTTTCCTTCCAAATTCTAAATCAGTAAATTTACAAATTAGTAGTAATACCATTCTAATATGTAACCAGGGCCGGTGTTAGCATTTTGGGGGCCCCCAGCAAATGTCAAGTTGAAGGCCCCCTAGGCACTTCCAGTATAAGCATCATCCTAACAATGCCATCCATCCTAAGCAACCTTTTATTTCATGCTGCAAACTTTTTTTGCAGTATCATGAACAAGACTGCAGCTTAGCTCTTTTTACATTTAACAGGCCCTGTATCACACTATCGCTATGTTGAGCTGTCGGCAGTTAGAGTTTACTGGCTTTTAGTTGCACAGTGATACATTAAACAAGAATCTATGTGGTCTGGGACTTAAAGTGAAATCAGATGAAACTGGACCTATTTCACACACACACTTCTCCTTTTGGGCTCCCCCCCATCACATTATTTTTTTTTTCTTCCTTATTCACATTGCCTTGCTTACTCTAAGCTTTTTCAAGAAGTCATAACTTTCTATATGCTGCTCTGTGCATTTCATTAAATCAACCATCCAATAATAGATTGAATAGAAATTATGATTAAAACAAATCAGCTTTAGTTTTCCTTGCATCCTTCAACACACCTTTCCTGAACAAGACAGCCCAGTAATAACCATTTGAAATATACTGTCCTGTTGTTGTTAGGCACAGTATACTAACACAGTCTCGAAAAAAGGGCATAGCAAAAAAAATTAATGGAAAAAAAAACACAAAAACACAGGCTTAAATGCGCCCTAAAACAGAGCATAAGTTATAGTATATGAAAACCTATAAAACCTATGAAGAACGAACTCAGGGGAAGAAGAAGAAATGTTTACAGATGGTCTGGGATGCATTTTAGAGCATTTTCTCAACATTTTACTCCAATGGTTGCCTAAATAAAAAGAAGAAAAAAAAAAAATTATCTTATATTTTTTTTTTTTTCATAATTTGCTTATTCTTAAATTTTCTTTTCAAAAAAATTGTAACACAGTAAACTTAACAAACTAACAAGCCAGTGAGAATTTAAATATTTAAGTCTTATACTGCCTCCTAACCTAACCTGCCTAAAAAAAGACCTATGCTATGCTCTGGTGTTCTGACTCTGCCTCCGCATGAGATTGGAATTGCTCTTTTTCATATTATTTAAGTGACTGATATATTATATACATAGCATTGTTCTTTCCTTCCAGTCGTTTTCAAAGGTAGCCACATGTATATGCCTAGGTATAACATGGAGAATAATTTCAGTAATATTCCTATAGTAACCTTCTTTGTACACCTCTGAGGGTCTGTGAGAAACACTGCCTCAGCTCAAACATACAAGCTATAATGACTTCATGTGCACCTCTAAGGTTTGACTGTGATGAAAATTAAAGATGTAATATCCACACAATCTCTCCTCTCTGTAGCATTATAACCAGCAGCACACACACACACACACACTGGCAGGGCTGGTTTTAGAATGTAAACAGTTAAATTAGAGTATTTAATCTAAAATCCTTCATATCTCAGCACCATTCAGGTTAAACAGCGTATTCAGAAAAATTGATATTTTTTCTCCAACAAGCAACACAGTTGTTGAGGGCCCCCCCAGTCAAAGGAGGAATGATAAATCCATATCCATTTAGACAGTCTATTGGGTGTGGGGGGAACTAGGCAGAATCAAGAATATGAATGTCTGTGATATTATGTGTTGTGTCTGTTTATTTCTAGAATATAATTACTAATTGTACATTTTTACTGATCCACAGAATAATGTCTGTGTCCTGGCATTGGTTATTAGCATGCATGATAAAAAATAAAAATGTTTTTAATCACAACACACACACACACACACACACACACACACACACACACACACACACACACACACACACACACACACACACACACATGCATGCATAAGCCACAGCAGTACTAGTTATGTACAATTTCAGCAAACAAGCAATGCCTCATGCAACCATAGGTACTTGCACACAGGATTAGTCTGCTGTTTAGCAGTCGTCAAACAGCAAGCAGAAAGAGTAATCCCATTGAGATTGAGGAGTAATGCATACTTGTCACTGTCCCTACCAGACATTCCCTGATTTTTTTCTTTTGCCATATATACAGTTAAAAAAAAGTCTGATTTGCTGGTATTCAGATCAGGAAACAGTCAATTAATCCAGACATCTGAGTTTTATACTTATTGTCCAAAAATAGATGTTGATACAAAATATGTTATTCTAGTAACTTTTAAGTGAATTAGAGAAATATTTAAACATATTTATGATTCTGAGCATTTATTCTATTATTTTTGGGATTATACTGAATTCTTAAGCAAAAAAATTGAGTTATAGAATCGGGTGTGTTCTGGTATTATAAACTACCCTGAAAGAGAAACTATCCCTGATGATCAGAAGCATCAGCTCTTCTTAAAATCCAAAGTTTGCACTGAGGTAAGTCCCTCTAGTGCTTATATTGTTCATGTTCATTATCATCTTCATCCTAACAGGGTCACATCACAGCCCTGTTCATGTTAAAGAGGATAATTAGGAAATTAATGCATTTTTCATTCCTCATTTTCCCAGTCAGCAGTAGCCACAGACAAAGATGATTAAGGGGCCCTGCAGCCATGGTTTTGCAGGGACTAAAAGCTGGCTGTGGAGTTAGTTTTTGGGGAAAAAATGTCAAAGCAGGGTTTTTAACTAAGCAGGAGCACTATGTCAGTAGTAAAATATTTAATGGCATTCTGATGCCTGTTACTTGTCAAAACACTGTTACTACAACCAGAAATATCTTTGAATTTTAAGGAGATATAAATAAGAGTTATTACCCTCATAGTTTATTAAGTATGCAAGACTGCTGCACTAGCTTTTGTTGGTTTTACAGATGTGACAAAATATCAGGATAAGATAACTTGCTGTGGTTGGGGGCCCCAGGGAACAGGGGGCCCCCAGCTTCGCAGGGTGTTTCGCTAGTAAAAAAAAACCTATGTATGTAACCAAACATATTTACAATCCTACAGTCTATGGATACAATGTCCCCAACCTACAGATTATCTAAACTTCAACTTCTCTGCCTTTACAAGTTCTAACCATAAGCTACTCTAACTTGTATATAATATCTTAATTATTTGCAGTCATTACAATTAACATTATTTAACAAGATAATTTTCAGTATTTACTAATTTGATTTTGTAATCTATTTTTAAATAAACCAATTTAGTATGTTCTGATTTTTTTAAATAATTAATAGAATATTTTCAACTTTTTTTCTTTTGTTTTTCTTTCCCCTTTTTGTCTATCCCTTCATCTTTTTTCTTCCTTTTCTGTTTAGTTTACTGAAAAGCTGTATTTTTTTGAATGCATACCTATTTAAGTTAATTATGTACACAAATAGCTGAAGTCGTACCTGTCTTGAGTTTAGTTTTATGTAGATCATTTAACATTTCATAGTTATGTATTATGATAAACAATTCATCACACGTACCATTTTCAAAAGAATGTATTTTAAGATTCTTGGTTTCTTCTTCACTAATTGTCTTTCTTCCATTTGTTTCATCTTTTTTCAGTCCATGTAACCAAATTTCTGTGTCTGTATAACAGGTTTGCATCTTTTTTTTCTTCTTACATATTGCCTTTGATCGTCATGTTTTGTACTTTTTTTTTCTGTGAATCGGTCCTTTATTTCATTTTATAACATTTTTCCATCTTTATACAACAGACAAACTTTCAAACTCTGATAAAATGTGCTAGTAATAGTCCCTTCAAAATTAAATTTGTGCAATACTCATGTTTTTTTAAATCAAAAGCAAAGTTACATCTCTTACACATTCATACATACACATATATACCCTCACACATGCGTTTATATACATGCACATGAATACAAATAAATGCACATAATATAAACACAAATAAATAAATATGCCTACATATAACGTACTCATATGCATGTCTGCATGCTTTCATTTATTCTGCAGTATTATAATGTAAATTTCAATACAATCCCACATTCTTGCTGAACATGTTTAATATCTTTGATACATTAAGAAAGTAATTCAAATTATACTCTTGAGTGTGTTCAAAGAAAATTATTTACATAGTTAACAAATAAAGGTAGTTGTTTTGCCTAAAGCAGTCCAGATGCTGACTCTCTTCTCTTGGAAAGATATAATGAATGGTTTAAGTACTTCAGTAGTAACTCTCTTTAATCATTCAATGCCCACTAAGGAGCTTGTTGTGATCTTATATCAGTTCCAGACACTGTCTATTTCAGATGCATTTAAAGTAAGGAAAATAAAGATATTTGGTCCTGTGTCTCATATGACTCCTTTTACAGATTCTTGTGACCTGAATTACCCTAACTGTTCCTCTTCCCTTCGACCTGTGCCTCACTGAGGGCACATTCATAAGTCTATTTCTGTACTTTACTGCTTTAAATGTTTTTGCACGGTGACAACCAGTTGTTAATAAGAGCTTTTTTCCCCAGTCAGCACTATCTTCCTGTCTATCTTCTAGACACTATCTCTGATATACTGACTATTTTCTTTGTATTTAGTCTAAGGTTACTTAACTGCCACATAGCTACCTTTCACCCATATAGGATATATATTGCAGTAGTAGTCTGTCTTTCACATAACACTGATAGTCTCCCAAACTCTCCAGTGTCTTGGACTACTGGCTCTGCCCCGCTCCGTTCACTACGCTCACTCTGCTCCCCTGCCCTACTCCCATTCCCACCCACCCCATATCAGTTACATTTATAGGTAGACATCACATCCTCTATCAGTTCCCAACCACACATTTAGAGTTTCACACCACATATATTACTTACAAACCAACACCCTTCACCACACCGTTACTATCACTCATTAGTATATCAAACCCACTTACTTTAAGATACTACCCTTAAACACTCTTCACCAAACTTGAACTATAAACAACAGTCCCACTTAATAAAAGCACTACTCTACCTATGTACGATCATCACCTTTCTCCTGCTCTCCTACCTCTCTTCTTACCACACTCAACTACATATCAGTACCACCCCACAATGGCAAACCAAACCTCTATCCACTCCCCTGAAACTTTGTAACTTTCCTATCGCACCACTAGACCTCACCTCCTCTAGATCAGTCTCTTACTCCCACTACAAACTGTCAGTCAGAACTAACCCTCACTCCTCATTAAAACATACTAAATTACTACACAAACTAACTAAACTGTATCTTCACCTACTCCACAAACTCATTCGCTGTGGTAATATTCACCCTAATCCAGGGCCCACCACAACACCCTACCGTACTTCTGCCTTTTTTGACACTCATGCCTGATTGTCACGGATCTTCTTTCACACAATCCATCCACCTCTTTGCTGGACATTCTCGCTTCCTCTTACCTTCTTCCTGTCTGTCCCAAATCTTCAACAGATTGTCTTCTGCTTTTCTGCACATATGTCCAAACCACTGTACTCTGTTCTCTTTGATCTTTTCTGCAATTGGAGCTGCTTTGGCTTCTGCTCTTATGTCCTCATTTATTCGTCTGTCGCATAGTATGCATCCTACCACCCTTGTCAGGCACTTCATTTCCATCACCATCACCGCTAGCTTCTTCAACTGTTCTGCCTTTACTGCCCAGGTTACTGTATCATACAGTAGTAATGGTCACACTACTGTCTTGTACACCTTACTTTGCAGCTTCTTTGGCATTCTTCTGTCATAGACTGCACCTGAGACTCTATACCAGTTTGCTGCAGGCCCTCTGATTCAAGCTTTGACCTCTTCATTCAGACTACCCTTCTCCTCAACCACCCCCTCCTAGATACTTGAAGCTGTTTACCTGTTCCACTATCTTCCCTTCTATCTCTAGTCTCAGCTTCTTCTGATTTCCCCAGTTTGTTACCATTACCACTGTCTTATCTGTGCTTAGTTTCATCCTATGTGCCTTCAGTTTTGCATTTCATTCTCCTGTCCTTTGCTGAAGTTCTAGCTCAGATTCTGCCTGTAATGCCACATCGTCTGCATACAGCAACTTTGTTGATCTGTTCCCTCCAACCTGTTTGCTAATGTAATCCATCAACAATATGAACATCAGTGGGCTCAGAGCTGAACCCTGGTGTACACACACTCCTACTGGGGACCCCTCTGTGAGGCTGAACACTGTTCGTACTTGAGTCATTGGGTCCTTGTACATAGCCTGCACTAATTCTACCAGTGTTTCTGGGACTTCAGACTACCACAGTACTGCCCTGATGAGCTTTCTTGGGACCTTGTTATATGCTTAATCCAAGTCTAGGAATGCCCAATTGGACTCCCTCCTCGTGTCTAGCTTCTTCTCAAGTATCTATCTCACTGCAAACATTGGGTCAATTGTGCTGCATCCTGATATGAATCCGAACTTATCTCCCATCTTACATTCCTACTACTCTGCGTATCCGGTTATCAATTGCCCTCTCCAGAACTTCCATGCAATGTGATAGGAGTTTGATGCCGCTGGACTGCCCACAGTTGTGGATGTCCCCTTTGTTCTTGTACACTGGCATGAGTATGCTTATTCTCCAGTCATCTGGGATACGTCTTTCTCTCCACACTGCTATCAGTACCCTTAGGAGCCATTTCTCCCCTATCTCACCCAGCATCTTTATCATATCTGCTGTGACCTCATTTGAGCCTGCTTCTTTCCCTGACTTCATTTTCCTTAGTACTGTTATTACTTTTTGTAGGGTGGGCTCCTCTTCTTCTCTCATTATAGGCTGCTTCTGGGGCAGTACAGCTTCTGTGGGGTTTTCTTCATTCAGAAGCTGCCGGGAGTACTACTTCCATCTGCCTTTGCTGTCCTGTGGACTGGTGAGCAGGTTGTTGCTGGCATCCCTTATGAAGGGTGTTTGACTATCTGAGTCACTTTCCAGAAGCTGGTAGAGTGCCTCCGATGCCCTCTTCTTTGCTTTTGCAACTTTTTTCTTATTTTCTTTGTTAGCCAACCAGTAGTCCTTCCTAGCTTGGGCAGTCTTTTCCATCTCCCACGTCTTCCTGCACTCCTTTCTTTTGATGACTTCCTGGAAATCTGCATTCCACCACCAGTTTTCCTTATGTATCTTATTTCCATACCTTGCTTTGCCACATATCTTTTCTGTAGTCCTAACACATGCTGTTTTAGGCGCTGCCATTCTTGCTCAACTCCACCTATTTCCTCCTCTTCTTGGGGTGGTAGAACCCTAAGTAATTCCTTGAACTGCTGTACTTTCTCTCCAGTCAACTTCCAGGTCTTCAGCCTTGTCTCTGTTGACCTTAGAGCCTTCTTTGACCACTGGTTGCAGCTGATTGTGGCAACTAGTGGTTTAGGCTGTGGGCCGACATTTTCACTGGGGATGACTTTGCTGTCATGGATTCTACCTCAGTGTCTTTTCCTTACTAGGAGGAAGTCTACTTGAGTTGCATGTTGACTACTCTTGTATGTGATCTTGTGATTCTCTCTCTTTCTGAACTATGTGTTGGCTACTGTCAAGCCTTTTTGCCAGACAGAAGTCTAGAATGGCTTCTCCTTCTTTATTTCTGTTGCCCCACCCATGTGGACCCAGGCAGTCCTCATATCCTGGTCTGTCTGTCTCAATACGTACATTCAAGTCACCCATTATCAACACCAATTCATGTTGCCCTGCTTTATCTAGTAGGTCCTGCAACTGCTCTCTGAATGCACTGTTGTCCTCAATATCACAGCCCTGCTGCGGGGCATAAGCTGAGATTATGAATACTGCCCTGTCATTACACTGGAGTCTATTTCCCATGAGTCTGTCATTAATTCTAATGATGTCCTTCACTGCCTTCTGAAGCTTCTCTCTCACCACAATTCCTACACCATTTCTTGCCTGTCCCCCTTCTGAGTAGTAGAGTTTGGATCCCAAGCCAAGTGGCTTTGCTGCACTGCCCTTCTTTCTCATCTGTTGGATACATAGGATGTCCAGCCTCCTTCGTATCATCATGTCATCCACTTCCAATCTGCGTCCTGTCAGTGAACCTACATTAAGCAGGGCCTCTGCTGTTTGGGATACACTTTTTGAGGTGCAAGCCAAAACCAGTGGTCTGTGGCTGACCAAGTTGGCAGCTGACTGTAAGATGGACACTGTCATAAATTCCCCTAGTGATGTGAACATCCTCCAAGAGGGCCTTGCCAAAACTAGACTTCAACTTGGTCTGTGACATTAATAGAACTTGTTGCCCAGATAGATTTGTGTCCCAACAACTCCTCCATCTGTAGAGTAGACTCCCTTTCTATGTCAAGCAGAGTACCTCACTAGCTGTCTTTAAGAGGAACCTGGACAACTGGATGGGAAACAGAAAATATACCCTGGGATCCCACCTGTGTCCCTGCTGGACAGGATAAACAGGTGCTGACTTTGTAGGAACATGGGTGAAATTCTTGGCTAGGCTTATAAGGGCCTCTGGGCCAATAGCCGAGTATCGTCCTATGAACCTATATTAATATCACTGAGGTTCATGCCACAATATGATATAAAAAAAAAAGATTGATTTCAACAATTGACTGTCTTTCTGGTGTCTTTCTAAGGGGATCCAATATCTGTCATCTTGGATGGACATGGTCAGCAGATCACTTTGCTTTGCCAAGGGTGGTCTGCTTCATTCCCTTCTAGGTTTTTGAATACTGGCTAAGGCTTTGTCCACCATCATAGTGTCTTCTTTAGGCAATGCCAAATGACAAACCTACCAACATAAAATCAGCTCAACAGCACCTTAATATATTACTACTCAGTGCCAGGAGCCTGAACAAAAAACTACACTCCCTTCAAGCCCTCCTCACACTTGAGAATCTAGATATCTGCGGAGTTACTGAGACATAGTTTAAAGCAACACAGAGCACCCCTGCAGTGCAAGGTTTCAGTGCCTTCCACACTTTAAGACCAGTTGCTGCACAGACAAGGACTAAAGGTAGAGATGTCTCAATATACATCAGTAATAAGCATACCTCTAGGGTGGCAGAACAGGATGATGATCTGGAGTTTCTGTACATGCAAATCACTGCAGACAAAATCCAATTCCATATACTTGACAGCCGTAGGTCACCCTCCATGTCTCAAAAAGCTCACAGTGCATATTTAGACCTACTGGAGAGACTTACCTTCCAACCTAACACCCTGCTCATGGGAGACTTTAATTATCCCCACTATAGATTGGGAATCCTGCATGGCCTCATATCTATAGGCACAAAGATTTATGGACTTTGTAAATAAAAGCACCCTTGACCCAATAGTGAATACTACCACTAGAGGCTCCAACATACTGGGCCTCATGCTCACAAATGTGTCTCATTCTCTCTGGTGAGGTCTGTCCATAAAGCTGTCTGCTTAGAAATCAGAATCAAATCAGTAATCCCATTAAAACCAGTAACAGGTACTATTCTAAGGCAAATTTCCAATTATGTAATGGTTTGTTAAAATGCAGTGCCTTTCTTAACCCCAAGAACACACCAGCCTATGCTGAATTGCTCTCATAAAATCTCCAACAATCTCAGTGGCTGCATAGAGGCTGCTGTACCTACCAGAAGTAAGCCAAGAACTAGCCCTAGTAACAAACCACCCTGGTGGCATCCTAAATTAAACTGGGCATACAACAAAAGGAAAAAAAGTTTGGCAAAAGTCAAGAAGGGTAATTCCCATAAAGATAAAAACCCTCTCTCATCAAAGTAAACAGGCAACTAAGATGTCTAATTAGGTCACACAAAGACAAATTAAGATAGAATCCAAGGTGAAAGATAATCATAAGGCCTTCTACAGCTATGTCAGAAACCTTAAGGGCAGCACACAGCAATTTGCTGAATTGGTGGTTAATGGTGCCACATTCACCAAGCCTGGTGATATAGCTAACCTTTCATCAGAGAAATTAATTTCCAACTTTACCACCCTTCTCATCCCCAACAATTTCAAAAACGTAAAGCCTCCAACTATAACTGGGGAACATATACTGTCTGCACAAACTAAAACCAAGAACCTGACTTCAGTGGGCCCCAGTAACATCCCAAGATGCCTCCTGAATATTCTAAAATAAGGCTTATCAGGACCCCTGAGTCATTATTTAACTGTAGCCTTAAGATAGACATTGTGTCACATAAATGGAGGACTGCAACAGTAATCACCATTCATAGAGGAGGACATTCAACAGATCCTGGAAACTACAGACCCATTAGTCTGACTTGTCTTATTTGTAAAGTCATGAAAAGATTTATCATAGAAATTGTCAGCAAGGACAGAGGAGACCTACAGACACTGGATCCATTCCAGTTTGGCTTTGGTAAAGGAAGGCCATGCTTACTGAGTCTGGTGGACTTTGAAATGTTCACTAAAGCAGTGGATGAGGGGAAAACAGTGCATACTGCCTACTTAGATCTGGCTAAGGTATTTGATACTATACCCCATTTGGGCATTGTAAGACAACTTACAAAACTAGTTATAAACCCCTTTATAATGTGCTGGATAGCTAGCTGGCTCACTGAGAGGACCCAGAAGGTTGGAATTGGTGAGACCATATCCACAAAGATGCCAGTCACCAGTTGAGTCCCCCACAGCTCTAAGATAGGTCCCCTCCTGTTTGGCATCTACTTCACAGTTGTCAGAATCAGTGTCAAAGGCATCTGGCTAACCAAGTTCACAGATTGAAAACTGGGAGCAGTCATTGAATCTCCCCTAAGATGAGTATAGCCTTCAGGAAGGTCTAGTACAGACAGGTGCTTGGTGCCAAAGCCATGGCTGAAAACTCAATACCAAGAAATGTATTATGGTACCTCTTGGGAATTCTCCCACCCCAAGTAATTACATCATCAGTAAAACACCACTAAAAGTTGATTCACTAGTCAGAGATCTGGGAACACATGTAGATAGCAACCTAGCCTTCCAAACAAATATACAGAGCAACCTCAGAAATAATAAATTAGTAACCACAAAACCTCAGTTTTGTGGTTAGTAGTAACCTGGCCTTCAACCAACATGTGTCCAAGGTAGTAAGAAAATCCTTCTGAGTTGCTCAACATAAAAGCAAATGCATGGTATCTAGGTCCAGAGAGGTCATCATACTAGTGTACTTGGCCCTTATCAGGCCAATTATCTTATCTTATCATCGAGTATAGTGCCCCCTTTGGTATGTAACTGATCTGCCACATGCAGTAGCTGGAACGTCCAGAAAGATTCTGTACAAAAAGAGTACAGGGAGTATACACAATGTGCTATACTGATAGCCTCAAAGCACTCTCTCTTTACTGTGTATCATGCAGACTTTTTTAATAAGTTATCTTTGCTTGGCATACAAGGCATCCATGAATTTTGTTTTGATTATTCCTTCTTTGTTTGTACCACCTGTAAGCTTCATCACTAGTTTGTATTATTTGTAAAAGTTTCATCTCTAATTTGTATTAGCTGTAATGTTTCCTCTACTACTTTGTAATTGTTTGTTTGAATCTTTTACTCTTGTATAATTATCATGTTTAACCTATTGTAACTTTGATTGTTTGGAGCTTTTCTCCCCAGGACTCCATTGAAAACGGGTTCTACTTGGCCCAATGGACTATCCTGGTAAACCAACTGCAAATAAATAAAATAAATAAATTAATGTTTTGCACATGTGCAGAACAAACAGCATCAGAACTGTTAGATTAAAAGACCTAAATTTTGCTTGCAACATAAATAGGACATGTTGGAGGGACAGATATGTTTCTCAGTGAATTCCCATTCTCTGGAACAGGATCCCCATCCATGTGAAGCAGACTTCCTCTCTGTCATTAATTTAGCATAACTTGGACAAATGGATGGGTAATCGAAATTCACCCCTGGTCTGGCACCTATGTCTCCGATGGACACAGGTAGTCAGTTAAAAAAAACAAAACAAAAAAAAAAAAACTATGCATCAAATATACATCAAATTTGTGGGTCACATTTGGGTTGTACATCTAGGCTTCTAAGGTCTCTAGTGGTCATTAGCCTTGTATGCGCCTATGAAACTATGAACCTGTTATAAGACATATGCTGCTATTGTGACAAATAGGTTGGCCACTGTCTTACTATCCATCTGTCCACAGCCCCCTTTTTGCACATGGGGTTGAGATGTCGCTTAAACTGTGAAAGTCTTCTAGAACTAATGTTCATACTGCAGGGTGGATAGCCATGCTACCATTGTTCTTCCATACCACATGTGAGCAAGCAATGACATCTGTGGCCAATTTAGAGTGTCCAGTCCACCTACTGCATGTCTTTGCAATGTGAGGTGAAGCTGGAGCACCCGGAGGAAATGCACATGTACACAGGGAAGACAAGTAGACTATGCACCGAAGGTACCCCAGCTGTGAACTGAACAAGTGAACCTCTTACTATGAGGTGTCAATGCTGCCATTGTGCCGCCCATAACCAGGGTCTTACCAAGGGCTATAAACCTGAACCAGTGTAGATTTGTGAAAAACAGAGAAACATTTAAAAATGTATTAAAAAAATCTATGATGCATTCAGAGGCAG